>NC_133513.1:127732500-127975000 GCF_049354715.1 Callithrix jacchus | reverse complement strand
TTTACTTTGGAGGTTTTGTTTTGTGAGACGAGCTCTCGCTCTGTCATGCAGCCGTGAGTGAAGTCGTGGCTCACTGCAGCCTTCAGCTCCCGGGTTCGAGCCGTCTCGCCTCAGCCTCACAAAGTGCTGGGAATACAACTGTGGCCTACTTTTGAGCTTTGAGTTATTTATGTATTGTGGAGATGAGTCTCTGGAGATGAGTTCTTGGTCTGATAGGTGGTTTGTAAATATTTCTCCCAATTTGTAGCTTATCTTTTCATCCTCTGAATTGAGTCTTTCACAGAGCAAAAATGTGGTCTCCCTTGCAGATACTCGGTCCCTATAGCGGGAAAGCAGACACAGATAGTACATAAACAAACATGTGGATGTGTCCATTGAGTAAGTGTCCGTTTGTGGTAAAGAGATCCTAGACAGATCAGTGCTGAGAGGTTATTTCATTCAGCAATAGTTGACCTGGGGATCATCTCTAATCTCATGCTTACTTTCTGTTACTCCACTGTCTTCTGTTACTGCCGGTGGGAAAGCAATTGTCAACATGTTCTTGCTTCTTTCCACCCTCCTCGGTAGCTTTTAGGACCTTTCCGTTGTCGTTTCTGCAATTGTGTTGAATGGGTCTAGGTACGGATGGATTTATTGTCTTGGGGATTGTGCCTCCTGACTCAAAGGATCCTGGGTCCTCTCTGTTTTTATTCTGGAATTTTTTTAAAACAGACTCTCACTCTGTCACCAGGCTGGAGTGCCGTGGCAAGATCTTGGCTCACTGCCACCTCCACCTTCTGGGTTCAAGCGTTTCTCCTGCCTCAGCCTTCTGAGTAGCTGGGATTAAAAGCACACACAACCACTCATGGCTGATTTTTGTATTTTTAGTAGAGATGGGTTTTCACCATGTTGGCCAGATTGGTCTCAAACTCCTGACCTTAGGTGGTCCGCTCATCTTAGCCTCCCAAGTGCTGGGATTACACGGATGAGCCGCCACACCTGGCCTATCATTTCTTTGAGACGAGTTGGATCATCTCATTTCATCCTCCCTTTGTTATATTTTCCAATTAAGTTTTAAATGTCTATGAACGGCAGCCACGAATTCTGGCATCTGTAGCCCTTGGAAGTCCACTCCTCTTGTTGATACTGACATTTATGCGCTTTTAGTGGGGCTTTGGCTGTGGCGATTGTATGCGGCGCTGGCTGAAGGATCTCAAGGTAGCTAGTGTCAGAACTGAATTAGAGGTCCGCCCTGGTAGTGGAGACGAATCCCCACACGTTTGCTCATACAAGTCATCTTCTGTGTGGATGATGATTTTTGAAGTAGGAGAGCAGAGGAAAAACGGGGGCTGAGCATTTTCCCTAAACGATAGTGGACATTCAAATCCCTCGTGAGGCTGTGCATGGTGGCTCACGCCTGTCATCCAGCACTTTGGGAGGCCGAGGGAGGTGGATCACCAGAGGTCAGAAATTCATGACCGGCCTGGACAACTTAGAAAAACATCATCTCTACAAAAATACCTGCCGGTATTTTTGGGAGGCTGAGGGAGGAGTATTGCTTGAATCTGGGAGGTGAAAGTTGCAGTGAGGTGAGATTGTGCCACTGCGCTCCAGCCTGGGTAGATCATAAATAAGACATACAATTGACTCACAGTTCTACAGGCTGTACAAGCACAGCTCCAGCATCTGCTTGCCTTCTGGTGAGGCCTTGGGAAGCTTACGATCGTGGCAGAAATGGGAGTGTGTGCAAAGAGAGAGAGGAGAGGCAAGGCTCTTTATAAACAAACTGCTCTCAGTTGAACAAATAGAGCAAGAACTCACACTTCACCAAACGCAGGATGCTAAACCATCCATGAGGGATGTACACCCTCTAACAATAGTGAGATTTGGAGGAGACACACATCCAGGCTGTATCAGGCATTAAATGATTTGTTTTGACTCTTAGCCTGCCAGATGGGACACTTTACCGCACTGTGGAGGAGGGTCAGGGACACGAAGCTGCAGGCACAGAGGTGGATATAGGTGGCTGCCAGAGTGCAGGCAGGCTGGAGCTCCCAGGTGCCACAGGAGTCCTGCACACAAAGGCTAAGGAATGGTGCAGGCTCCATCTGAAATCAGAGCCCCCCAGTCACTGTCTCTAGCCTAGGCCTCTGCTCCATGCCAATCCCCAGGGTAGATTGGGGAAAGAGCTTGCTGTGCTCCAGGGCACAGGCTCACACTCACCACCCGGAAGCAGTTCCCCAAGCTGGATGAGGGGTCCTGGAAGAAGTCCCGGTGGGCGGGGCTCTGTCCTGGGCAGGTCGGCTCAGGCTTCTCGGTGGCCCTGCAGTCACCATCCACCTGGTGGGACAGACGCAAGACTCATGCATGCAGCTGAACCATGTGGCTCCCCCACATACATTGGCCTTAGCGGGAGACTCCACCCGACCCTGGGTCTGCAAGGACCACTACAGAGCCGGCAGGCCATCTGCCGCTCCTGGGACTCTGCAGTGAGCGGCCCTCGAGACACTCAGCCGGAGGGAAGAAAAGCAGGTGCACCTGCTCACCTGCCAGGCCGGGCTGAGCTCCTCCAGGCTGTGAGCCACAGAGCCGTCCGGCAACATCAGATCGGTGCCTGCTTCGTTGTCGCTGGTGTCCAGAAGGCCAGCGGATATGCCTGTGGGGAGGAGGAAAGATGAGGTGATCCTGAGAGCCCCTGATCCTCCCCCAGGGGTCCTGGATGAGAGATGAGCCTCAGGCACACGAAGGATTGGTAAAATCCCTCCACCCCAGACTCCCAGAGCTCTGGCCCCAAACCCTCATCACAAGAAGGAGAGAAAGCACAGAGACTGAGGACAGCGTGTGTCCCCCCATCCCCTCTCCACATCGTCAGCACGAGTGGCCAGAATCCAGGCCTGCCCTTTGTGTTCTTTGGCAGAGGGACCACAGAAAGGCCAACTCCACCTTGGAGCCATATATCCAAGGGATGCGGGAAGAAAGCCTGGGCCTTGGTGCCAGCCTCTCAACCACAGTGGCTGCCTACAGCTCGGGGACCTGTTGCACTGGAAGCTGAGAATGGTGCATCCCGAACAGGATTTTGATGGTGGGCCAACTCTGCCAGGGCCCAGATTAACCGTGGTGCCACAGGTGCACAGTCAGGCTGCAGAGGCCGGTGACCACGTCACAGGACATGGAGACCCCGTCCTCACTGGCCGGCTCAATCCTGGGGACCTCCCTCCTTTTCATGGCAAAAGGCAGCCGGAGGTCTGGACGGCTATCCCGTGGCATGGAGGAGTTGTACAGCCTGTAGGCCTGTGGACCGGAGGAAGTGGGCAGGAGGGATGACCGACAGCCAGGGGACGAGCTTCAAAGTGCCGTCCCCCAGGCAACCTGCCACAGGCATAGGTCTCCAGGGGAAGCTCGGGTCTCTCCTCCTCACCTAAAGGCTGGAGTAGATGAGGGTCACATGGTTCAGCTCCAAGGTCAGAGCCATGAGCCCCAAGCCTGTCTGACTCAGCATCCGTGAGAATGTGCTGTGAGCAAAGTCTTGGGCCAGGAGGATGCTGCTGCACTGGACGCTGAGGTCCCACACCCGGCCGTCAAAAGTCACCACGTGCTGGGCCCCGGCAACCAGGGCGTGGTCTGGGGAGAAGCAGCCACAAAGGCACGCTGAGTGGAGCCAGCTCCATCCACCACAGTGGGAGCACGATGCCTGCTGGGTACCCCGATGCCTAGAGCCTTGGCTTAACCTGCCCTGAGGCCAGGAGTCCCCCTCCCCTGGTGCGGCGGCCAGAGGCCCAGTGATCCCCCACCAGCTTCAGGATGACGTGAGCTGAATGGCTATGGCCCGATTCAGCCCTAACGAGGAATGGAGTCCCCAGACCCGCTACAAAACTGCTGTGCTAAGTAACAAAGCCTGGCTCAGAGGCCACATAGTCATCCTTCTGTTTACATCGGATGTCCAGAGCAGGCACAGCCATGGACACAGCAGGCAGACTGGTAGCTTTTAAAAACAATTGTGGTAAGGCATGCACAACTCTGAATAAACTGGAAGCCACTGAATCGTGCACTTAAAATTCACACATCGGCCGGGCACGGTGGTGCTAAGCCATCCCAGCACTTTGCGAGGCTGAGTAAGGAGGATCGCTTGAACCCAGGAGGTCAAGGGTGCGGGGAGCCGAAAGCGCACCGCTGCACTCCAACCATGACAACAGAGTGAGACCTAGTCTCAAAAAAAAAAAATTATACAAGTCATCCATTTAATCTCAAGGAAGCTGCTCAAGTGGGGAAAAAACATTGACCGTTTAAGTGGATGGCCAACGGCTACCTCAAACATGACACTGGTGTCCTGCAGACCAGCCCTGTTCACGGTAGGGAAGAGATGGCCTGTGAAGGAACAGGTCTGACCAGTCCAGCCAGTGTAGCCCCTGAGCTGTGCCTTGGGGGTGTTCGTGCCCATGGTGGGAAAGCACCATCCATAGTGCACAGCCAGACACCTGTTGGCCAGGGCCAGCATCCCAAAGGAGGCGCTACCAGCCCCGTGGTCAGCTGTCAGAACTGAGGGGCACAGAGAAGCCCATGGTCACACACACGGGACTTCAAGACCAGGCTGTTTTTTTGTTTTTGTTTTTGTTTTTTTTTTTTACAAGATCAGCGTGCTGCTTAGACCTGACTACACCCACGCTTCTATGGAGCCGTAGACTTCCATGTGAGTCGCACACCGATAAACCGCTACTTGCCAAGCCTGGGTACGGTGGCTCCCACACGGACATGAGGGGCTCCCTCGTGCATTAAAAACCATACATGCTCCTTACCCACGTGAGTGAGCCACGTGGTTACCTGCATTTCACAGTAAAGGAAGCTGAGTCCACGGATGTTAGCAGACTCACCTGAGCCACAGGCAAGCTTCTCGGGAGCCCAGAGCTCGTCATCCCAGCACCGCCCTTAGCTGCACTGCTGGGCAAGGTCATATAATCTGGAGAAAAGCAGGATGTGCAGCCTAAGCCCTAGTCCCATAGGACCTTGGGAAGTCCAGTAAGCTCTGGGCCTAGCACGGTAATGCCACAGGCCTCTGCAGGCTTCCCGGTGCCCCCACAGTCCCTGCCCCTGCTGTTGTGCCCACGGGGTGGGGGGCTCCCAGGGAGTAGGGTGGCACAGCCCGGGGCAGGACTCATGCCTCCAGAGACCCTGCAGCAGGCGGCATCTGAGCCGGTAGAACTCGGATGGCATGTTGGCCCTGGACAGGTGTCGGAGTGGCCACGGCAGCTTCTCCTCCATCAGGTAGCCAGTCCCCCACACCGCATCGCCCCCAGGAAGCAGCGGCGTCACCACCACTGAGTAGTTCCTAGAGGGAACCCGCAGGACAAGCTGCTGAGCCGTGCTTTCTTTGGCTGCAGAGGGGGAGCTCACAGGTCTGCAGGAAGAGCTCTGCCATGGACAGCATTGGGGTGCATCTTGGGGAGGGCTGTCCTTGTTCTAGAAAATCCCATAATGAGCTGGAGGATCACAGAGGCTGGCATGACAGCGGAGGTGGTGGGTGACGCCGGGACAGAAACAAGCTGCCCTATTTTGATGACACAGATATCTTATGTCATGTCTGATCTGCCCCCTGGGTCTTGGGCAGCATGGGGACTCTGTGTGTGGATGCAAACAATAGGAGCTGGAAGGTGTAGGAAATTGTTTTGTTTTTTTGAGACAGAATCTCATTCTGTTTCCCAAGCTCGAGTATAGTGGTACGATCTCGATTCCCAGCTACCTCTGCCTCCTGGGTTTAAGTGATTCTCCTTTCTCAGCCTCCAGAGTAGCTGAAACTACATGCGCTCACTGCCATGCCTGGCTGATTTTTACATTTTTAGTAGAGTCAGTGTTTCCCCATGTTGGCTACGCTGGTCTCGAACTCCCGACCTCAAGTGATCTGCCCAAAGTGCTGAGATTACAGGCATAAGCTGGTGTGCCTGACCGACAGGTCTAGGCAATTTCTACAGTTGAGGGGAGGACTGGAACTTTCTCAATATGTAGAGTAGGGTCAAGCCTGTGAGATCTGAATGATCGGGGAGATCTCGGCTCATGTGGGGGTGGAGTGGGAAGAGAAATATTGCACGCTCTATTGTTGATGGGCCACTGAGGGGGACGGGCAGGTGGACTCGCTTACCTTTTAGGGAGCCCAGAGGCCCTGCAGCTGGGAGCGGGAAGCAGCTTCGACACCCTCACTGCAATTTAAATCCATTTTTTGGTATCCCAACGAGATTCCACTCACCGGGTAGGCGAATAACCAGGCAGGTGATTGTTCAACCAAGCCAAAGCCCCGCCCTGGGAGCTCTTCCCTTCCTCAGCCTACATTCTGACCGCAAGGTGGCAGGAGCGGGAACTTGTATTACGTGGAGCCTTTTCCCCATGATGTGGGTCCAGTCCCTATTCTACAGCTGGGGAAACTGAGGCACACAGAGCCGATGCAGAGATATCCCAGGAAGAGGCAGACCCAGAATCCAGATGCTCTGCAAGGCCACCGGCATGGAAGAAGGGGCGGCCCCCTTGCCTGTAGCCCGGTTCCTGGTGGGCATCACGGCTGTGAGGGAAAAGGATATTTGGTCCCCAGGCCCCTGCTCTAGACTGGGTTCCCCATTTCTATCCACCACCCCCGTGTTCTCAACACAGGGACAAAAGGGGCCTTTTGAAGTGAAAGGGTGACCACAGCCTTCCTAGGTCAGAGCAGAAGCCAGAGTCCTCCTCTCATCCCCTAGCCTTGGAACCTCCCAGTCACATCAGCCCCACCACCTTGCTATTCAAACAGGACAGGCACGGTGGCTCATGCCCGTAATCCCAGCACCGAGTCTCTGGAGCCCAGGATTCTGAGACCAGCCTGGGTAATACAGTGAAATCCCACCTCTACTAAAGATACAAAAATTAGCCGGATATGGTGGTGAATGCTTGTAATCCCAGCAACTTGGCAGGCTGAGGCAGGACAATCACTTGAATTTGAGAGACGTTGCAGTGAGCTGAGATCACACCACGGCACTCCAGCCTGGGTGACGGACAATGAGACTCCATCTCAAAAACAAACAGGCCAAGCACATCCCTCTCCCAGTCCTCTGTGCAGTGGAGCCCCCACCTGGAGCTCTCTTTCCACACTGGCCCCGTGGCTCTTGCTTGAACTGTACTTTCTCCTCAAAGCTGGCCATGGCCACACCATAGGATCCCCAGCTCACCGTCTCACCAATGTTCCATCTCAAGCATTTGCCACCTAAGGTATGGCTCAGTGGTGGTAAACGATGAGCGGTGGGCCACACCCAGCCTGTAGCCGGCTTCTGCACAGCCTGCAAGAAAGAAGGGCTTTTATGTGTTTCAAAGATTACATAACAGGTCGGGAGTAGTGGCTCATGCCTGTAATTCCAACACTTTAGAAGGCCAAATGGGTTACATTACTGAAGGTCAGGAGTTTGAGACCAGCCTGGAGTGGCAAAACCCTGTCTACTAAAAACGCAAAAAATTAGCCAGGTGCAGTAGTGCACACACCTGTAGTCCCAGCAACCTGGAGGGCTGAGGCAGGAGAATCACTTGAACATAGGAGGCAGAGATTGCAATGAACTGAGATCACACAACTGAGACAAAGCAAGACTCCATTTAAAAAAAAAAGATGATTACAAAGCAAAAGCAAGGAAATGTGACAGAGCAGAATGGCCTGCTTAAGAGGTGATTCTCGGGCTTTCTGCAGGGAGCTGTGCATACTCTGCTGTAGATGATTTCTTGGGCTTCGTTTCTGTCTCTGAGTAAAACTGAGCTTCCTGAAGGCAGGGGTCATCTTTGCCCACTGCACTCTTCCGCAGCAGCTCCTAAAATCCTGCCTGCACTGGGACTGTGCTCACGAGGTCTCTCTGGAGTGAGGAAGAAACCCCAGTTTCCTCTCCTGTGCAATAAGGGGTGAAGAAGCCTCTGTGTAGGGCAGTCAAAGTAGTCAGTGAGTCAGAGCATGTTGAAGGGTTCAGCACTGCAACTGATACGTGGCAGGAACGCTGGATGCGACACCCCAAACCCAGCGTTTCCTGGCTGTGAGGCCATACAGGTCCAGCAGGGCTTTGCAGAGCCTCTTCAGTGCCCATGAGAACGTGGCCTCAGCGCAGGACAGCATCTGGTGGGCCACCTGGAAAGGGAGGGGACAGTGAGAACTGTCTCGGTCATCCTCAACTGCCAGCCACATCTCATCCTTGCTCTCACTCACCAGCTCCAGGGTGCCTTTCATGACCCCCAGGGTCAACCTGATAGGCCTGGGACCCTGGTTGCCTGGCATCCCGGGCACCCAGGCCTGTAGCCACCACATGGTCTCCTCTGCCCGTTCCCTCCACACCTCCTCCAGGGGCCGAAGCATCACTTCCAGGTAGGAGTCCTTCAGTGTGGCCAGGGGCCTTGCAACTGGCAGCCAACACCCACCATGAGGCCTCTGGGCAGCTCAGAGGCCCAGCCCAGGCCTCAAAGAGATAGGGCCTCTTCCTGGGATTAAGATGATGGCGGGAGTGGAGGAAAAGGAATAGAGCAGCAGGCACTGGAGATTGCGAGTGAGTTGTCACAGCAGACCCGAGCTGCCTCTGCATGACCTGCTCATAGCTTGTCTGGGAACTTGGACTGGGGGAGGGTTCCCACCAATCCTAGGAGTAATACGAGGTGCTCTGCATCTGAACTGTTTGTACAAACGTGGCTTATTCGAGACCCCTGCTTGCCTCCTAGGAGTCTGACACTGTGCTCTGAGCCGAGCAGCACCTGCCAATTAGGCAGCCACACCAAACACCCTGGGTGACATAGTGCTGGGACAGACAAGTGCGTCCCATGTGAAGGCACAGGGACTGGCAAACGATACTAGGTGTTGGCCGTGGTGCACACTAGACTCCACCCCGGCCCCCTTCCCTGTGCCAACACTCCTGCCTCCTCTCACTGTAGTCAATGACAGCTGTGAACAGCATAGTGTGCAGAGTCCTGAGCACTTTTTCAAATTCACTGCCCTGTGGGTGGCCATGGGACTCTGGCACAGCAGAGAGGCTATGGAGGTGACATTCAACAGCCAGTCAGAGAGACGCCAACCCTGACATTGGGCAAGGTCTTAGCCCCGGATGGTGGAGAGGTCAGAAGTTCCTAGTCCTGCCAGGAGGGCAGTTGGAACCAGGCAGCCGCCACTATGACTGCCTAATTTTGGTATTTTATTAGAGATAGGCTTTCACCATGTTGGCCAGTCTGGTCTTGAATTCCTGACCTCGTGATCCGCCTGCCTCAGCCTCACACAGTGCTGGAATTACAAGCGTGAGCCACTGTGACTGGCTTTTTTGTAAACTTATTATTTGTTTATTTTAGAGATAAGATCTCACTCTGTTGCCCAGGCTGGAGTACGGTGGCACATTCTTGACTCATTGCAACCTCTGCCTCCAGGGCTGAAGCAATCCTAGATGAATAGACATAAGACTGAAGCTGAAGTGCCAGCCCTGGATTCATTTCTATATGGCTATGCTATTGGAAGCAAGTTCATCTCTGGGGATGAGCTCAGGGTACTCACATCGCCACTTGCCAGACTCAGGTACTCTCTCTGGACATCCCACCTGGCCGGGGCACCCGCCTTGTGACTGAAAGCCAGGATCTGTGTGCAGTGGAGTGTGCGGCCCGGCCCAAGCCTGTAGGCGCCGTCTGAGCCGCTCTCTGTCTGCAGCCTCTGGCCAGTGCTGCACTGGTGCGCTGGCTGCTTTGCCTGAGCTGTGAGGATCGATCAAAGAACCCCTACCCTCCTCTGCCAGGCAGCCCTCCACCAGGGCTCCAAGAGGAGGAGGCCCAAGCCCAGCCTGGCCTCTGCCGTGTTCTCCCAGCCCTGTGGTCTGCTTCGCCCATCACTCCATTAAAACCTGTCGGTGGGGAGGTCTTAAGAGATGAATGAATGTCCCCTAAACAGACACACTTTTTTTTCTTTTTTCCTAATGAGAAGCTACTAAGTCCTACTCAGAGCCCACAGAATGACTGTTGGAAAATCCTGTGGTGACAGCGTATTTTAGCTCACAGAGCCACAGCCACAGGAACCGGGGAAGGCCCTGCCACCTCCACCTTCCCCGCAGCCAGGCATGCAGTGCCTTACCCGGGAGGCCATATGGGATACTCAGGGATTCGGTCCACAGCCAGCCCCGCTGCTGCAGCAGGCCAAGGGCATGCAGCCCTGACAGTCCTGACACGAACAGCTTGGCATCCAGGGCAGCCACTCATCATCCAGCCTCCTTCCTTTCCATCGGTGCTGCAGGGATAGAGAGCAGGCAAATGAAAGGATCAGCCCCCAGGTACCGACACCCCCAGCCCCGGGCAAAAAAAGGACTCAGGAATACCCCAGGGTCCTTGGGAATGGGGGATCCTTGAAGAGTCAACACCTGTGCCCTGCACAACAGCCCACAGACAGGCCTGATCGTGGCTCGCTGCAGCCTTGACCTCCAAGACTCAATCGATCCTTTCACCTCACCCTCCCAAGTAGCTGGTACTACAGACATGTGCCACCACCTTGGCTAACTTGTGTGTGTGTGCATGTGCATATATATATACACACCACTTTTTTTTTCTGTAGAAACAGGGGTCTCAGTATGTTTCCAAGGCTGGTCTTGAACTCCGGGGCTCAAGCAATTCTCTTGCCTTGGCTTCCCAAAGTTCTGGCATTATAGGTGTGGGGCACTGTGCTTGGACCAAGGATAAAGTAGAATGAGGCCGGCCAGAGTGAGTCATTCCTGTAATTCCAGCACTTTGGAAGGCCAAGGCAGGCAGATTTCCTGAGGTCAGGAGTTTCAGACTAGCCAGGCCGACATAGTAAAACACCGCCTCTACAGAAATACAAATAAATAAATAAATAACCAAGTATGGCAGGAGGCACCTGTAATCCCAGCTACTTGGGAGGCTGAGGCAGGAGAACCGCTTGAACCAAGGAGGCAGAGGCTGCGGTGAGCCAAGATTGCACCATTGCATCCAGTCCAAGCAACAGTGTGAGATTCTGTCTCCAAAAAAAAAAAAAAAAAAAGAAGTAGAATGAAACAAAATCAAATAGGACAGATGACAAAAGAATTAACTACACATCATGGGTCGTTAAATAAATTTCACCTTCTGAAGCTTCTGCGTCTGCAACACTGAAGGTCATCCAGAACAGACAGGTGGAAATGGGCCAGCTGTTATGACTCCCAAACACCCACGTGAGGTGGTCAACAGCCACCGCTCCGAGTGCCCCCAGCCCCAGCTCCTGTCCTTACCTTAGAATCTTTCAGAAAACATAAGCGGCACACCCTGGTGTCACCGCCCTGGCTCTGGCACAGTGCCAGCATCTGCTAAGCCTGTGTGTGTGTTTTAAATGCCCCGTGTATTTTAGGCCAATGTTTTACATATGTTTCTTATTGTGGGTGAGAATAAGAACAACCCAAAATCTGCTATTTTATGGTTTGTGGGGACAGCTGGAGGTTGTGGGAAGTTCTGGGGGCTCACACTGAGCCTGAGTCTGTCCTTAGATGGGATGTTGATATTGAGAAACTGAAGTGATGAAGATCATCAGGAGGCATTTGGCCCACACCCTAGCCTGGTCACGGAGGAGACAGGACACAGGGAGTTGCATCTCCTACCTGTCACATGGGCCTGCTCACTCAGCAGATGGCTCAGCGATGTGGAGAGGCCAGCTTGCTGCCCACCTGCTGTGTGAGGTTCCCTGTAAAGATGACGGGGCTGCCCCCATCACCAGTTTCATCTCCAGCTGTGCCTAAAACCACTCAGCCTTGCCGACCATGGGTGGCAGCAGGTCTCTCTAGCCCTGAAAAGGCCTTGGTGTCATCTGAAATGACAGGCTTGGACAGCAAGCCCAGCCATGATTACACAAGCTGAGACCAGAGAGAGGGCAGGAGATAGCCAAGCTAATGGCTTTCTATGCCGATTCTTCCGCAATTTTTAATTTTTCTTGAGACAGAGTCTCACTCTGTCACCCAGGCTGGAATGCAGTGGCAGGATCCAGGTACATTGCAATTTTCGCCTCCCGGGTTCAAATGATTCTCCTGCATCAGCCTTTCAAGTAGCTGGGATGACAGACGCACACCACAGTGCCCAGCTAATTTTTGTATTTTTAGTAGAGACTGGATTTTACCATGTTGGCGAGGCTGATCTCAAACTCCTGAGCCCAAGTGATCCGCCCACATTGGCCACCCAAAGTGCTGAGATTACAGGTGTGAACCACTATGCCCAGGCCTTCCCCAATTTTTTAAACTCCGGATTTCTCAAAATTAGAAACCTGTGTTATAAACACAGAGGACTCCTCTTCTCTCCTTGACAACCCCCTCATTGGATCCATCAGGAACTCAGTCGACCGTCGCTATGGAATGTGACTAGAGTCAACCTCATCTGCCACCTACGCTGCACACCAGCTCCAGCCCTGGTTATTGAATCTGTCTGACTGCAACATCCTCCTGGCTCTTCCAGCTCCCATCCCGCCACTGGCAACGGATCTCCACTTGCAGACCAGACACGTCCGATGATGGCATATAGCGTTTTTTACTGTACAATCCAAAGTCCTTGAGGCCCGTGAAGCCAGAATTTTGTTGGTCACTGGTGCAGACATTGGCAGGCGGGCCACAGGAACAGCTCACTACACTCCAAGGCTCCACATGAGAGATCCTCTAGGAAAGCCACGAGCAACTACAAATACCGCGTTTGATGGCCCTGCCAACCTGCAGACACACCTCGCACACCCCTCTGATAGCCACTAGCTAGTCAGTTCACCCAAAAGATGTCAAAACAATACTAGCTATTATCAGACCGTCACTACTTAATGCTGTATTTCCCTGATCCCCACCGACGTATGTGCAGATGTGTTTGGACGAATGTATATGCGTCTGTGTACAGATTTATCTGTACATGGATGTGTGTAGATGTGTATGTATACAGCTATACCAAAATACACAGATAGGTGTGCATGAATGTGTGGATATGGATTGTGTGTACAGTGATGTGTACATGAAGGTGTCTATATGTAGACATGTGTATGAATGTGTGGGTGTACAGACGTGTGTGTGGATGTAAAGACATGTATATATATGGATGTGTGTATATGAATGTATGTGTACAGATATGTCTACATGTGGATGTAGATGCTTGCAGCTCTTCCTGCTGACGGGCACCTCCTAGCGCTGGCTTTCTCCAGTATGTATCAGAAGCTGTGCGGTGGTGTCAGAGCTTCCTCAGGGTGCGGGTGAACTGGGTGAGCACAGAATTTCTCTCCCAAACCACGACGTTTTGCCGTTAAAGACAACGCTAGTCACAAATGCGTCAGGTCAGCAGGCATAAACTGGGGCTCTGCAGGCAACCCAGGACACAACCCCCACACACCAGGGTAGGGGGTGCCAAACAGAACGCTTCCAACATCAACCTTAAATCCCACAAACTCTAAGGTTGAACACGAGCCTCGAACCCCTGGGCCCAGGGATTCGAGGTTGAACCCAAGCTCTGGCACTTTGTATTCATGAGCTCATCTGCCTCAGTTTCCTCATCTTAAATGGGGTTACAAAGAGGACTTGAAGAACAGACTTACTCTCTGCTGGAACAGGATCCAGAAAGTTGGAGTGCTGGCTGTTACTGTAATTTTGATGAGTCTGGGGCAGATGAAAGTAGAATTTCTCCAAAGGCAAATAAACATTTCGAGGCTTCAGGTAGCTCTATAGAGAGTGGCAGGAAGGTCTCAGGGGAGGTACGGGCAATCTGTGCTTGCATATGTATCAAATAACAAGACGTTCAAGGGCCCCTGGGAGTTCTGGAAATGAGGCAGAAGTCTCAGCCATCAGACAGGTGAGGCTGTAGGAGGACGACGGCTCTCCCCTGACATGAGTCTTCACCCAGACTGATGGCACAGGTGGAAGTGGAGAGAGTATTTATGCAGCAAGACATCCAGCTCGGCTTCAGATGCTATACTCCAGGCCCCAGAGAAGACACTGAAAACTGAGGCAGAATCGGTGATCCTATGCTGAACGTGCCCAGTGGTCATGCCTGGCGAGATCAAGTCTAAAGCTGCTATTTGTACCTGGCTGGAGTGCGGCGGCACGATCTCGACTCACTGCAACATCCGCTTTCCAGATTTAAACAATTCGCATGCCTCGGCCTCCTGAGAAGCTGGGCCTACAGGCGTGCACCGCCACGCTCATGTAAGTTTTGTATTTTTGGTAGAGGCAGGGTTTCACCTTCCTGGCCAGCCTGGGCCCAAATTCCTGACTTCATGTGATCCTTCCGCCTTGCCTCACAACATTCGTACACTTTTTGAAGTCACGGATCTGCCTGAAAAGGGGATAGAAGTTTTAAATATCCCCGGGATGGAGGAGGCAGACACAAAATTTCAACTCAAGGACAAGAGCTTCAAGTGACTAAGTTCTATCCAGGTACCTTTTAGTAAGATCTCTTGAAAAGCACCTACAGAGATGAAAACGAGCCTGAACAATATAGTAAGACCCATCTCCACTAAAAAGAAAATAAAAATATAGAAAGGCATGGGGGCACAGGTTTTAGTCTCTGCTACTTGGGACGCTGAGGAAAGAGGATCGCTTGGGCCCAGGGGTTCAAGGCTGCAGTGAATTAGGATTATGTCATTAAATAGAAGACCTTGTAAAAGAAAGAGAAAAGTGGGGGAGAGAAAAAAGAGGAGGATGAGAGGGGGAAAGGGAAGAAAAAAAGTAGGAAGAGGGAATAGTGAGAGGGAAAGAAAGAAAAGAAAAGAAAAAAAAAAGAAAGAAAATAGAAAAGAAATGAGAAAAACATATAAACATTCTGGCCAGGGAATTCCACCGTTAAAAATGTACTCTGTGAGAGAATGGTGTTCTCGACAGAATAATTTTAACAGGAAACCTGGGAAAAACTCAAGAGCACTTCATTATGAAACTAGCTGAAGACATTCCATTCCATGGACTATTACATGGTCATTTGCACTACACGGGAGATGCTGATTTTATTAGGTACATATATTAACTCCACGTGCTGATTGTGTGCATAGATCATCTCGGAAAAGAATCACCAAAGGAACCGTAACAGTGGTTCGCTTCGAGGAGGGGTGGAATAGCGGCTTTAAGGCTGCACCAACACCAACCGATAGAACTTTTTGCAATAAAGACCATATTTCCGGGCCATCTGCAGCTGTGGAGCACTTGAAATGTGGCCCACGCAGCCAAAGAACAAAATCTTTCATTTTCTTAAATGTTAATTTATTTAGATTTTTTTTTTTTTTTGAGATGGAGTCTCGCTCCATTGCCCAGGCTGAAGTGAAGTTGCATGATCTTGGCTAACCGCAACCTCTGTCCCCCAGGTTCAAGCACTTCTTTTGCCTCAGCTTCCAAAGTAGATAGGGTTATATGAGCTCACCGCCGCATCCGGTTGCTTTTTGTGTTTTTAGTATACATGTGGTTTCACCATGTTGGTCAGGCTGCTCTCAAACTCCTGACCTCAGGTGAGCCACCCGACTCGGCCTCCTAAAATGCTGGGATTACAGGCATGAGCCACCGTATCCAGCCTCACGTAGATTTCATAAACACATATGCCACGAGCTGCCATATGGGAGAATCGGTTCTATACTCTTTCATAGTTTTTGAACTTTGAATCATTTAAATGCATGGCCTATTTTTTTTAGTTGTAGCACTTAATAGAATAGTATTTAGATTGTATTAATCTAAATAAAATCTACCATAGAATTTACATTATACCAGTGAATGCTGATATATAAAAAAATTGCCAAGGTGTGTGTGTGTGTGTTCATGTGCACGTTTATATGTATGTATATTTCACTTTTTTTGAGTTAGTCTCGCTCTGCCACCAAGTCTGGAGTGCGGGAGTATGAACCTGGCCCGCTGCAACCTCTGCCTCTAGGGTTCAAGCGGTTCTCCTGCCTAAGCTTCCCGAGTAACTGGGATTACAGGTACCCACCACCACATCCAGCTCATTTTTGTATTTTTAGTAGAGAAGGCGTTACACCATGTGGGCCGGGCTGGTCTTGAACTCCTGATCTCAAGAGATCCACCTGCCTCGGCCTCCCAAAGTACTGAGGATTACAGGCATGAGCCAGTATGCACAGATAAAAAGGTGTGTTTTTTGAGAAAAATGAACAACGTACCAACAAAAAATAGGGAACAGCTGGGGCTGGTGGCTCATTCCTATAATCCTAGCTCTTTGGGAGGCTGAGGTGGGAAGATCGCTGGAGTCCAGGAGGTTAAGGCTGCGGTGACCCATGATTGCACCACTGCCCTCCAGCATGAGTATTGCAGCAAGACCCTGCCTCAAGAAAAACTAAAATTTTAAAAAACCAAAACCTAAGCATGACAATTGGGTTATCAGGCTATTTTATGATATGTGCCATTCTCAAAACTTGTTACGGTATCATCACATCACTCATCCGACACGAAAAAATAAAAAATAAAACCCAGAAACTCAAACTAAAAATAGTTGCAAATCTATAGTGTTATGCGTTGTGCTCTGTCTCCCCGAAAGACGCTGAAGCCCTGCGCCGCAGGGTCTGTGGATGCGACCTTATTTGGAAATAGCCTCTTCCCATGTGATCGAGCTAAGCTGAGGTAATGAAGGTGAATCCTAATCCAGTGTGCCTGGTGTCCTTATAAAAAGGGGATGTGTGGACAAAGACACGTACAAAGGGAAGACGGTTTCAAGACAGAGACAGAAGACCACCTGCAAGCCAAGGAACTCTAGAGGCTCTGAGAATCCATGAGCGAGACCTGGGACAGATCTCCCTCACAGCCTTCAGAGAAAAACAAACAAGCAGTAAAAAATCCCTTGATTTCAGACTCCTGGTATCCAGAACTGTGAGAATAAATCTCTGTGGTTGAAGCCACACAGTTTAGGGTACTTTGTTAAGGCAGCGCTGGGAAATGAATGCAGAGTTCTTGGGGCACGCATCCACACTTCTGAAGGAAATGTGGGACGTGCAATGCTTGAACTTACAATTCATACTTTTCTCTACTCTGAATTCTTTTTTTTTTGAGAGGCAGGGTCTCACTCTGTCACCCAGGCTGGAGTGCAGTGGCACAAGCATGGCTCACTGCAGCCTCCAGTTCCTGGGCTGCAGCAATCCTCTTGCCTCAGCCTCCTGAGTAGCTGAGACTATGGGCACATGCCACTGTGCCCAATTTTTAAAAAATGTTTTGTAGAGATGGGGTCATTCTATGTTGCCCAGGTTTACCTGGAACTCCTAGCCTCAAGTGATCTTTCCATCTTGGCCTCCAAAATTCTGGGATTATAGGTATAAGCCATTGTAACTGGCTTGCCTTTTAAAAAACAAAAACAAAAACAAAAACAAAACCAGAATCTTCATATATTGCCCAGGCTGGAGTCCAGGGACATGATCTTGGCTCACTGCAACCTCCACCTCCTCGGTTCAACCAATTCTTTTGCCTCAGCCTCCCGAGTAAGTCAGCTTATAGTCTCCTACCACCACACCTAGCTAATTCATGTATTTTTATTACAGGCGAGGTTTCACCTGTGGGCCAGGCTGGTCTCGAACTGCTGACTTCAGGTGATCCACCCACTTCAGCCTCCAAAAATGCTATGATTGTGGCTCACTGCAACCTCCGCTCCTGGGTTCAAGCAATGCTCCTGCCTCAGCCTCCCAAGTAGCTGGGATGACAGGTTCCTGCCACCATGCCAGTTTTTGTACCTTTAGCAGAGACGGTGTTTCACCATGTTGGCCAGGCTGGTCTTGAACCCCCGACATCAGGTGATCCGACTGCTTCAGCCCCCCAAAAGGATAGGATAACAGGCATGTGCCACTGTGCCCGGCCCACTTCTGTTATTATTACAGTGTAATATATAATGAAATATTTACACAACTCACCGTAACGTAAAATTAGTGGGAGCCCTGAGCTTGTTTTCCTGAAACTAGAGCATCCCTTCTGAAGGTGACGGGAGACATTGACAGATAAACAGGCATTGGATTCTCATAAGGGGCACGCAGTCCAGCTCCCTCGCATGTGCTGCTTACGGTAGGGTTTGCATTCCTATGAGACTCTAACAACGCCACCGATCTGACAGAAGGTGGAGCTCAGGTGGTGATGCCAGAAATAAGGAGCGGCTGTGAACACAGATAAAGCCTCCCTAGCCCGTTCGCTGCTCACCTGCTGTGCTGCCTGCCCAGTTTCTAACAGGTGAGATGGGCACGGTGGCTCGTGCCTGTAATCCCAGCACATTGGGAGACTGAGGCAGGTGGATCACCTGAGGTTGGGAGTTCGAGACCAACCTGACCAACATAGAGACACCCTGTCTCTACTAGAAATACAAAAATTAGCCTGGCATGGTGGCTCATACCTGTAATCACAGCTACTTGGGAGTCTGAGGCAGGAAACTGGCTTGAATCTGGGAGACAGAGGTTGCAGAGAGTCAAGATCATGCCATTGCATTCCAGCCTGGGCAACAAGAGCAAAACTCCCTGTCAAATGAAAAAAAAAAAAATCCCGGGTTCAATGGCTCACACTTGCAATCCCAGCACTTTGGGAGAATGAGGAGGGCGAATCACCTGAAGTAAGGCGTTTGGGACCAGCTTGGCCAACATGGTGAAACCCTGTCTCTACTAAAAATACAAAAATTAGCCAGGTGTGGTGGTATATGCCTGTAATCCCAGCTACTCAGGAGGCTGAGGTGGAAGAATTACTTGAGCCTCGGAGATGGAGGTTACATTTACCTGAGATAGCACCGCTGCACAGACTGAGACTCTGTCTCAAAAAGAGAGAGAGAGAAAAAAAAAAGAAAAACAAAAACAGGCTACTGGTACAGATCCGTGGCCAGGAGGGTTGGGGACCCAAGCTGTAGACAATATGTAATGATCAAATCGGGGTAACTGAGACAGTCATCACCTCAAATATTTATCTTCTCTTCTAGCTATCTTGAAATATTCAAATAAATTCTCATTCACTATGATTTCCCTTGTGCACTATTGATTACTGTAACATATTCCTTCTGTCTAGGCCTTCTGGTCTTTCATTCATTCTTTTTTAAAATTATTTTCATTTATTTCTGAGACAGTCTCTCTCTTTCTGCCAGGCTACAGTGCAGTGACATGGTCTCGACTCAATGTAACCTTCACCTCCTGGGTACAGGCAATTCTCCTGTCTCAGCCTCCTGAGTAACTGGGATTACAGGCGTGCATCAGTATTCCTAGCTAACTTTTTTTATTTTTAGTAGAGATGGGGTTTCACCATGTTGTCCATGCAGGTCTCAAATCCCTGACCTCAAGCAATCCACCCACCTCGGCCTCCCAAAGTGCTAGGATTACAGGCGTGAGCCACAGCACCCGGCCATTTATTCATTCTTACATTCATTCATTCTGTGAATCACTACTGCCTGGTTATCATATACCTGACAGGGTTACGGGCTCTGGGGAAACAGCAATGAGCAAAACAAAGTTGCTGCTCTCTTAATGGATCCATCATTCTAATGAGGGGGAAAGAGACAGGCGATCCATAAACAAACCATTAACACAGACAAACAGCACATCAGGTGGAGAGTGCTATGAAGAATAAAAACTAAAGCAGGTATGGCCAGGTACGGTGGCTCCCATCTGTAATCCCAGCACTTTGGGAGGCTGAGGAGGATGGATCCCTTGAGGTTAGGAGTTCAAGACCAGCCTGGCCGACATGGTGAAATGCCATCTCTACTAAAGGTACAAAAAAGAAAATTACCTAGGCGTGGTGGCAGCTGCCTGTAATCCTAGCTACTCAGGAGGGTGAGGTGGGAGGATTGTTTGAACTTGGGAGGTGGAGGTTGCAGTGAGCCGACATTGCGTCACTGCACTCCAGCCTGGGGAACAGAGCAAGACTCTGTCTTCAAAAATAAAAAAGTAAAGAGAAATCGGGTGCAGGTTAGAGTGCACTAGCACAAGCAGGGGTGCTCAGGTGGTGATGAAGGTGGTCAGGAAAGGCCTCTCTGTGAAGGTGATAGACATGAGGGCTGAGCCTGGGGACTCCTGAAGAGAGAAGCATGGGAGGGCCCTAGGTATTGGTCCCATTTGTGATCCTTTTGTTTTGTTTTGTTTGGTTTTTGACACAAAGTCTTGCTCCGTCACCCAGGCTGGAGTGAAGTGGCACGATCTGGGGCCACTGCAACCTCCACCAACTGGGTTCAAGGCACCTCAGCCTCCCAAAGAGCTCGGATGTCAGGCGTGAGTCACTGTGCCTTGCCTATGCATCAACATGTTTAAATTCTTCAGAAAGCTGTGCTTTAGGAAGAGTGTTCTGACAGCAATCAGAAATAAATGACAACGGCAGAACAAGAATCACGTCAGTGACAGGGTGGCTATGGACATTTGTTGGCCAGCAGCAAAAAAGCCACTCATACCGTGGATTCTATCTCTGCAGCCTGTCTGCACCTGAACTCTCCTCCCCACATCAGTGGAAGCCTGGAACTCTCAGAAGAGCAGACCTCAACAGCCGCTGTCACCTTCACCAGAATGATGGAATGAATTCATTCACGCAGAAGATAGCAGAAACCCGGTGAGAACAGGATCCAGAATGTGTGGGTTTTGATGGACAGGGTGGTAGGATCAGGGAGGCTCCACCTACCTCACCTCCTGAGCCCCACACTCCTTCCCCAGTCCTGATCACCATAGAGACTAGAGTGACATGACCAGAAATGTAGACGCTTGGAAAGACACCAGCGACATAAAGAAGAGGAGGCCAGAGGTCCACAAGGTACCCAGATCCTGGCCTCGGATGCCCAGGACTCTGTCCAGAAAGGCTCCCTCCCAGCCATGGAACTTGATGGTCCTCGAGTTCCTGAGGATAGAGCTGGTGAGTCGGGCCCACAAGTCCTTCTGCCTCGTTTGCTCTCCTGGGATTGGAGGGGAGAGAGAGATGAAGACACAGCTGGTCCGGAATTCTCCCCTGCACCCTGACAGTCACCGTGCAGCAAATCCTGCTGATCCTTCCTACTGCTTCCCAAAGCTGTCTGCCTCTCCGCATCTCTGACCCTCAGTCCTGATCCATCCACCATCATCCTGTGCCTGGATTCCTGCAGGAGCTGACCCAGGACCACTGCCACAGAAAGGAGGCTTCTGGTGCCCAGAGAACAGAGGCTGCCCCTGAGCCCACCTGGGTATGGCACCATCAGGAAGGCTACCTGGAGGTGGGTAATGCCTGAGCTACATCTTTCTTCCTTTTACATTTTTGGTGGAGTTGTGGGGTCTCACTCTGTTGCCCAGGCTGGCCTCAAGCTCTTGGGCTCAAGTGACCCTCTGCCCCTGGCCTCCTAAAGTACTGGGATTACAACCTGAGCTACATGTTAAATGGCCAGGAGGTGGGTGCTGGGCAGGCAGAGGATGAGGGGATGGAGCCGGGAAGAGGGATTGAAGGCTCTGAGACAGGGGACAACAAACACCTAGGCAGAGGGAGCAGCATGACTGAGAGGACACTCAGTGTGGCCAGAGGAGTACATGCGCGGCGTCACTTGGCACTTTAGGGTCAGGCAGGAGTTCGGGGTCTGTGCTTAACCGGGGAGGGGCGTCATCAGAAGGCAGCTGCCTGGAGAAGGTATTTTGTTATTTCTTGAGATGGAGTCTTGCTTTGTTACCAGCCTGGAGTGCAGTGGCGTGATCTTGGCTCACTGTAATCTCTGCCTCCTGGGTTCGAGTGATTCTCCTGCCTGACATTCTGGAGTAGCTAAGATTATAGGTGCCTGCCACGATGCTCAGCTAATCTTTGTATTTTTTAAGAGGGATGGCATTTTGCCATGTTGACCAGTCTGGTTTAGAACTCCTGAACTCAGGTGATCCACCTCTTTCAAACTCCCAAAGTGCTGGGATTAGAGGCATGAGTCACTGTGCTCGGAGGAGGCCATGCAGGAGGCTGGCCAAATGACAGATAATTGAGACAGCTGGGCCTAGAGAGAAAATAAGTTCCTTCCCTTTATCCCCCTTCCCTCCCTCCCTCCCTCCCTCCCTCCCTCCCACCTTTCTTTTCTTCCCTACTCCTTTCTTCTGCTCTCCTTCCTTGCTTTCTGCCCTCTTTTTTCACCTCCCTCCTCCCTTTCTTCCTTGCCTCCATCATTCCTTCTCTTCCTCTTTCAACTCTTTCCTTCCCTCCATCTGTCCTCCCCTTTCCTATCTTTCCTTCCCTCCCTCCTTTTCACTCCTCCCCTCCCTCCTTTCTCCCCATCCCTCCCTTCTTCCCTTCCTCTTTCCTACCCTTCTCCCCTCCCTCCCTTCTTCCGTAGTTCTCAAACACTGGTCCAGCACCTTCTGCATGCCGAGCACTAACTAGATACTGAATCTGCCACAAAGAGTGTGCTGTGCTGCCGTGGAGCTTCTAGTCTAAGGAGAGCAAGGCCATCGGCCCCTGCCGGGTGCTTCTTGAAGGGTCCTTTAGGAAGTGGGAAGTGCTGGGGAACAGCAAAAATGAACCCAAAACAGGCCAAGGAAGAGAGATGCTGAAAGGAGAGGGATGGGTGGGGTGTGTCCTTGCTGAACGATGGTGAGGAAGGTGGACCTGACTGCAGGGGGTGCTGGAGGGGACAAGGGTCTTCTGGAGTGAGGGTGGTCCAGGCAGAGAGCAGCTAAAGCAGATGCCTGGAGAGATGTGTGAACATCAGGCAGGTGTGAGGATGGGGTAGGTGGGAAAGGGAGGGAGATGGGTGGAAGGTGAGGCTGGAGTCAATGAGGCAGCTCAGGGAGGGCCAGGTGGGCCACTGTGGGGCCTTTGGCTCAGAATGAGGAAAATGGGGCTGCTGTAGGTCTGAGCAGAGGAGGGTGTGATGAATTCAGCTCACGCAGGTCTCCTGTGGCTGGAAGTGGAGAGAGGCTGGGGCAGAAGTAAGCAGTAAGCCAGGGCCTTGCTGCTGGATGCATTTTTCAGATGACGCCAAGCAAATCTGCTGACTGATGGGGTGCAGGAGAAAAAGGCATTGATCTGACCCAGGGCCTGGGGTCTGAACACTGGAGGGAAGAGCCGCCGTTCGATGCGATGGGGAAGGAGAGGGGCATGTCTGCAGAATGGGCAACTCGCAGAGACAAGAACAGAGCCAGACCCGCCGGATCCCACTCAGCTCTGCCCTCCCCATCGCCCACACCAGGGCCTGTGTCTTCCTCCCTACTTCCTGCCTGGTCCGTCTTTTCCCCCAAAAGCCGAAACTGAAAGTGATTCCTCTTCTTGCTGATGAAGAAACTCAGAGGCAGGTGGCTCAGGAAGACGGCGATGGTGGAGGGACCCAGGAGCTAGGCACGGAGGGGACAGAACCTCAGGAGATCCCGGGGAGCCCAGCTGCCAGAGGCGTGTGAACCACAGCAGCTCCATCTTGAATAGGAGATGCATAAAAGGAGGCTGAGACTTACTGGGTTTCATTTCCAGGCAGTGAAGGCATTCTGAGTCACAGGATGAGACAGGAGGGCAGCACAGGATACAGGTCACAGAGACCTTGTCAGTAAAACAGGCTGCAGTAAAGAAGCCAGTCCAAGACCCACCAAAATCAAGATGATGACCAGAGTGACCTCTGCTCATCCTCACTCCTACATTTGCCACCAGCGCAATGACAGTTTAAAAATGCCATGGCAACATCAGAAAGTTCCCTATAAGATCTATGAAAGGGGAGTCATGAATAGTCTAGCCCTCATTTAGCATGTCAGGAAGAAATGACCCTAAAGATGGGCACCAGCGCCCTCTGGGCTGCTCTATGGAGTAGCTATTTCATCTTCATCTTCTTAAAAAACTTCCTTTTTAAGGAAAGAATAAACTTACACTGTGGCTCACATTTGTAATCCCAGCACTTTGGGAGGCTGAGGCAGGTGGATCACCTGGGGTCAAGAGTTCTAGATCAGCCTGGCCAACATGGTGAAATGCTATCTCTACTAGAAATATAAAAATTAGCCAGGTGTGGTGACATGCACCTGTGATCCCAGTTACTCAGGAGGCTGAAGCAAGAGAATCTCTCTAACCTGGGAGGCGTAGGTCGTACTGAGCCAAGATCACACCGCTACTCTCTATCTAGCCTGGGCAACAAAGACTCCATCTCAAAACCAAACCAAACCAAAACAACAAAAAAAGCAAACAAACACACAATTGTGCTTTCACTTTACAAACTCATGCTGAATTGCTTCTTACACGAGATCCGAGGACCCTCCCTTGTGGTCTGGATAGGGTCCCCTTTTCTATAACACAGCTGCAGATCCTGAAGAGGGTCAGACTGGGATCCTAAGATGTGGAGTCAAGGAATGTGATAAGGACAGCCACCGGGTCCCAGGGATCTGGGCTCATGGGGGTCTGCTGGGTCAGGAGGCGCATGCTGAAGATGGAGTCCGTCAATGTCAGGGAGGGGAACCACCCACTTACACGATGGGGAGAGAGTCATATTCAAGAAAGAACATGCACACACACGAGTGGGACTGGGAGCTGTTCCTGGCCACAACAGTGAAGTTGAGACCTCTGGAATCAGGACTGGGTTCAAATCCTGACTCTGAGGATTGTGAGGGTGGCTTTGGGGCAAGTCCCCTCCCTAACGTGCAGTTCCCTTGTCTGCAAAATGGGAAAGAGTTGCCCTCATTTTGCATGTTTGCTTATTACATTTAAGTATCTTTCTAATCTTCATTTTACCTTCATGAGGGTTGTAAGACTTAGCAAATCATCATACAGATGCCCAGTTACCTTTGAAGACAAAAAGTAAATAAGGTTTTAGTTTAAGTCTTGTGCATTATTTGAGACATACACTGAGAGTTTGAAACTCTCACTTAACTGGATGTCCTGTGTTTTCTCTGGCAACCCTGCTCCCTACCAACGTGGTGCTTTTGGGATACATATCCCCCTGCCTCTCAGCTTTGATTTCTATATCTGGAAAATGTGGCAGTGGGAGGTAGAATAAATGATTTTTATGTTGCTCTGACTTTCTGAGAGCCCTTCACAAGTTACTTGAACCCATTCTCTCACCAAGCCCCACCCCAACTCCATTCTGCATGCCTCAATTTCCCCTCTCGGTCCTTAGGAACACTTTTTTTTTTGGAGATGGAGTCTCACTCTGTTACCCAGGCTGGAGTGCAGAGTCACTAACTTGGCTCCCTGCAACCTCTGCTTCCCAACCGATTCTGCTGTCTCAGCCTCCTGAGTAGCTAGGATGACAGGTGTGCATCACTATGCCTGGCTAATTTTTGTATTTTTAAAACAGACAGGGTTTCACCATGTTTTCAGGCTGGACTCGAACTCCTGGACTCAAATGATCTATTCACCTCAGCCTCCCTAAGGGCTGGAATTACAGGTTTGACCCACCCCACTCAGCTCAAAGAAAGTAGAACACCATTTTCTAATGTCGGGTCAGTTTGTTTCATTTATACGGCAATGGCATCACCTGGTGGCTTCATGGAGGAGTGCCCTGAGGGTAAACCTCCCACAGCAGGGGTTGGCAAAACACTCAAAGGAATCTGACAGAAGATGACCACCTCTCTCTGGGGAAAAATGGTTCATAAAACTGTAGCAACCTCAGTATCCACCCCTACTTCACCAGGATCTCATGGTGATGTTAGGAACTGTCTACCAAGAGGCAGGGAAAGTGAAACGGTGCATTATCTGCGGATATCTCGGTCTTCTCTGATTTTTTTTTTTAAAGAGGAGTCTTGCTCTGTCTCTCAGGCTGGAGTGCAGTGGTGAAACCTCGTCTAACTGCAATTTACACCTCCGGGTTCAAGCAATTCTCCTGCCTCAGCCTCCTTAGTAGCTTGGATCACAGGCACACGCAACCATGCCTGGTTCATTTTTGTATTTTTAGCAGAGACAAGATTTTGCCGTGTTAGCCAGGCTGATCTTGAACTCCTGACCTCAAGTAATCTGTCCAGCTCAGCCTCCCAAAGTGCTGGGATTACAGACATGCACCCCCATGCCTGGTTTTCTCACTTTATTTATTTCTTTATTTTTTAGATGGAGTCTCACTCTGTCACCCAGGATGGAGTACGATGGTGTGGTCTCTACTCACTGCAACCTCCACCTCCCGGGATTCTCAGCCCTCAGTCCCTCAAGTAGCTGGACTACAGGCATATGCCACCACACCTGGCTAATTTATGTATTTTTAGTAGAGATGGGATTTCACTATGTCGGTCATGATGGCCTCGAACTCCTGACCTCCAGTGATCCTTTCACCTAGGTTTCCTAAAGTGCTGGGATTACAGGCGTGAACCACCATGTCTGGCTGTGGGTTTTCTTGAAAACCCACATGATTCCTTATCATGTTTAACAGAATTGTGCCCCAGCCCTGGACTTCCCTCAATTCATCCTCCTTTGAATATTAAACATCTCAAATCTGTAACAAACATGGAAGAGCCACTGGCAGGGTGGGGTGGTTGGTGGCAAGGGGCCTGGGGTCCCAGCAGTTGGCATCCCCTTTCCCAGGATGTACACATGGCCTCATACACCAGTTCTTTTATCTCCTAGGTCAGCTGGTCAACACCGTCTGGGTAAAAAAGGGAGATCAGATCTTGTTTTCATCCACGTTTGAAGCCAATGTCACCACCCACGACATTGCTGTCAGTGCGTGCCCAAGCCCCCGGTAGCATAGAAAAATTAAGACCTGGTTTATTAACCATACACCTACCAGACCCGACCCAGCCAAAACATGAAATCGACTGGGCTCAGTGACCCACATCTGTAATTCTAGCACTTGGGGAGGCCAAGGCGGGTGGATGTCCTGAGGTCAGGAGTTTCAGACCAGCCTGGCCAACGTGGTGAAACCCCATCTCAACTAAAAATATAAAAATGAGCCTAGGGTAGTGGTGCACACCTGTAATCGCAGCTACTCGGGAGGCTCAGGTTGGAGAATCACTTCAATACAGGAGGTGGAGGTTGTAGTGAGCCGAGATTGAACCATTGCATTCCAGCCTGGGCAGAGCGTGAGACTCCATCTCAAAAAACAACAGTAACAACAACAGAAACACAAAATCAAACAATGCCTTTTTTTTTAGAGACAGAGAGGGACTTCCTGTGTTGTCCAGGCTACAGTGCAGTGGTACAATCATAGCTCACTGCAGCCTCTTATTCCCATACTTAAGCAATCCTATCACCTAAGCCTCCTGAGTAGTTGGGATTACAGGTGCATGCCACCATGCTCAACAAATATTTGTGTGTGTGTGGAGATGGGACCTCACCCTGTTGGCCAGGCTGTCCTCAAACTTTGGGCATCAAGGGACCCTCCCTTCTCAGCCTTCCAAAGTGCTGGAATTACAGACATGAGCCTCTGATCCTGGACAAAACCTAATTACACATTCATGAATGACCAAGGGCATGATGGCTCATGTCTGTAATCCCTTTACTTTGGGAGGATGAGAGGATATCTTGAGGTAAGGAGTTCGAGACTGGCCAGGCCAATAGGATGAAACCCCATCTCTACTGAAAGAATACAAGGCCGTGAGTGGTGGCTAACACCTGTAATCATATGACTTTGGGAGGCTGAGGTAGGCAAATCATGACGTCAGGAGTTCGAGACCAGCGTGGCCAACATGGTGAAACCCTCTCTATGAAAAATACAAAAATTAGCTGGGTGTGGTGGTGCGCCTCTGTAATCCTAGGTACTCAGGAGGCTGAGGCAGGAGAAATGCTTGATCCCAGAAGGTGGAGGTTGCAGTAAGCTGAGATCACACCAATTTATTCCAGACTGAGGGACAGAGCAAGAATCTATCTCAGAAAAAAAAATTAACCAGGCATGGTTGCATGTTCCTGTGATCTCAAGCTACTCTGGAGGCTGAGGTGGGAGGATTTCTTGAACCAGGGAGAATGAGGCTGCAGTGAGCTGAGGTCATGCCACTGCACTCCAGCCTGGGTGATAGAGCGAGACCCTGTTTCAATAAATCAATAAATAAGATAAAAATTTATTGTCTCCCAATTGGGAGGCCGGAAGTGTAGTTGGGTGTCTGCAGGCAAGGCTCTCTCTGGAGGCTCTGGGACAGCAGGCATCCCTTGACTTATAGTGGCCATTGTCCTTCTATGCATGTCTGTGTCTGTGTGAAAATTTATTTTTGGGCAGGCACAGTGGCTCACACCTATAATCCCAGCACTTTGGGAGGCCGAGACAGGATTGCTTGAGCCTAGAAATTCAAGTTTAGCCTGGGAAACATAGTGAGATACCATCTCTACATAAAATACAGAAAATTAGCTCGGCATGGTGGAACACACCTGTAGTCCCAGCTACTCAGGAAGCTGAGGTGGAAGGATCATTTGAACCCAGGAGATTGATGCTGCATTGAGCTATGATCACATCACTACACTCAAGCCTGGGTAATAGAACAAGACTGTCTCAAAAAAAATATTTTACTCTTTCTTTTTCTTTTACTGGCAACAAATTTCCCTTTTAGTAAGGACACCAGTTATATGGGATCAGGGCCCCACCATCATGACCCATTTTAACTTGATAACCTCTGTAAAGACCCAGTCTCCAGATAAGGTCATGCCTGTAATCCCAGCACTTTGGAAGGCTGAGGTGGGAGGATCACTTGAGGCCAAGAATTCAAGACCAGACCGGGCAACACAGTGAAACTTCACCTCTACAAAAAAATAAAAAAAAATAGCTTGGTGTAGGGGTGTGTACCTGTAGTCTCAGCTCCTTGGGAGGCAAGAGCACAGAGTGAGCCCAGGAGGTTGAGGATGCAGGCATCTGTGATTGTGCCACTGCCCACCGGCTGGGCAATAGCAAGACTTAGTCTGTCTCAAGAGAAAATAAAAAAGTTTGCTGATCCAATGTGGGGTAATTTTTTATAACTTTAACTCGGTATTTTTTCATATTGCTTAGTTTTCCACATGAACTCTGTGATTATAACAAGAAAATAGCAGTCACATTACATTTTTTTGTTTTTTGAGATGGCGCTCTGATCTTGTTTCCCAGGCTGGAGTGCAGTGGCATGATCTTTGTTCATTGCAACCTCCGCCTCCTGGGTTGGGCGATTCTCCTGCCTCAGCCTCCTGAGTAGATGGAACTACAGGCACATGCCACCCTGCCTTGCTCATTTTTGTATTTTTAGTACAGAGGAGAATTCACCGTGTTGGTCAGGCTGGTCTCAAACTCCTGGCTTCAAGTGATCTGCCCACCTCAGCCTCTCAAATTGCTGGAATTGCAGGCATCAGCCACTGCATCCGGCCATTCTTATCTTTTTGTCCACAGAAATGACCAGCATTTCAATTTTTATTTGTCTTGTTTTTCTTAAATGAAAACAAACTAGCAGTTATAATTGGGAGGACAATTTGCATTATGGGAATCTGGGAGTCATGCCAATTTCTGTAATCAAAGTTGGTAAAAAAAAAACTGGGGTTATGCGATGGGGTGGTGGCACACACCCATAATCCCAGCACTTTGGGGGACTGACGTGGGTGGATCACCTGAGATCAGGAGTTTGAAACCAGCCTGGCTAACATGGTGAAACCCCGTCTCTATGAAAAAAAAAAATACAAAAATTAGTCAGGCCTAGTTGTGGGTGCCTGTAATCTCAGTTACTCGTGAGACTGAGCAGGAGAATAACTTGAGCCTTGGAGGGGGAGTGAGACTCTGTCTCAAAAAAAAAAAAAGAAAAGAAAAGAAAAGAAAATTCATCCTGGAATGTAAGGCTGGTTCACCATACACAAGTCTATAAACATAATTCTCCACATAAACAGAACCAAACACAAAAACCACAGGATTATCTCCATAGATGCAGAGAAGGCAAAACTCTCAATAAACTAGGTAGTGACAGAACTTATCTAAAAATAGTAAAAGCTATTTATGACAAACCCACAGCCAGTATCACAATGAATAGGCAAAAACTGGAAGCATTCCCTTTGAAATCTGGCACTAGACAAGGATGTCCTCTCTCATCACTCCTATTCAATATAGTACTGGAAGTTCTACCCAGAGCAATTAGGCAAGAAAAAAAAATAAATCGTATTCAAATAGGAAAGGAGGAAGTCAAATTTTCTCTCTTTGCGGACGACATGATTGTATATCTAGAAGACCCCATCGTCTCAGCCCACAATCTCCTGAAACTGATAAGCAAATTCAGCAAAGTCTCAGGATAAAAAATTAATGCACAAAAATCACAAGCATTCCTATACGCCAATAACAGACTTAAAGAGAGCCAAATCAAGAAGGAACTGCCATTCACAATTGCTACCAAGAGAATAAAATGCCTAGGAATAAAAGTAACAAGGAATTTAAAGACCTCTTCAAGGAGACCTACAAACCACTGCTCAACAAAATAAGAGAGGACCCAAACAGATGAAGAAACATTCCATGGTATTCATTAGGAAGATTCAGTATCATGAAAATGGCCATACTGCCCAAAGTAATCTACAGATTCAACACTATCCCTATCAAGCCACAAAGGGCCTTCTTCACAGAAGAGGAAAAAAACCACCTTAAACTTCATATGGAACCAAAAGAAAGCCCACATAGCCAAGTCAAATCTAGGAAAAAAGAACAAAGCTGGAGGCATCACACTACCTGACTTCAAACTATACTACAAGCCTACAGTAATCAAAAGAGCATGGTACTGGTACCATAACAGAGATATAGACCAATGGAACAGAACAGAGGCCTAAGAGGCAAGGCCGCACATCTACAATCATCTGATCTTTGACAAACCTCACAAAAATAAGCAATGGGAAATGGATTCCCTGTTTAATGAATGGTGTTGAGAAAACTGGCTAGTCCCGTGCAGAAAGCAGAAACTAGACCTCTTCATGACACCTTACACTGAAATTAACACCAGATGGATTAAAGACTTAAACATAAGACCTAACACCATAAAAATCCTAGAAGAAATCCTACGCAAAACCATTCAGGATATAGGCATAGGCAAGGACTTCATGACTAAAACACCAAAAGCATTGGCAACAAAGGACAAAATAGATAAATGGGACCTAATCAAACTCCACAGCTTCTGCACAGCAAAAGAAACCATCATTAGGGTGAACTGGCAACCAACAGAATGGGAAAAAATTTTTGTTATCTACCCATCTGATAAATGGCTAATAACCAGAATCTACAAAGAACTAAAACAGATTTACAAGAAAGAAACAAACAAGTCCATTCAAAAGTGAGTGAAAGATATGAACAGACACTTTACAAAAGAAGACATACATGAGGCCAACAAACATATGAAAAATCTTCATCATCATTGGTCATTAGAGAAATGCAAATCAAAACTACATTGAGACACCATCTCATGTCAATTAGAATGGCAATCATTAAAAAACCTGGAGACAACAGATGCTGGAGAAAATGTGGAGAAATAGAAACACTTTTACACTGTAGGTGGGAGTGTAAATTAGTTCAACCATTGTGGAAGACTGGCGATACCTCAAGGACGTAGAAATAGAAATTCCATTTGACCCAGCAATTCCATTACTGGGTATATATCCAAAGGATTGTAAGTCGTTCTACTATAAGGACACATGCACACGAATGTTAATTATTGCACTCTTTACAATAATGAAGTCTTGGAAACAACCCAAATGCCCATCTATGGTAGACTGGACAGGGAAATTGTGGCACATATACAACATGGAATACTATGCAGGCATAAAAAAGATGTTTGTAGGGACATGGATGAACCTGGAAATCATCATTCTTACCAAACTGACACAAGAACAGAAAATCAAACGCTTCATGTTCTTACTTATAGGTGGGTGTTGAACAATGAGAACACATGGGCACAGGGAGGGAAACATGATACCCTGGGGTATGTGGTGGGAAACTAGTGGAGGGACAGCATGGGGTGGGGAGTTGGGGAGGGATAACATAGGGAGAAATGCCAGATATAGGTGATGGGGAGGAAGGCAGCAAACCACATTGCCACGTATGTACCTATGCAACAATATTGCATGTTCTTCACATGTACCCCAAAACCTAAAATGCAATTATATATATATGCACATACAAACATATATATGTACATATATATATATAAATGTATATGGAAAGTTGCCTTTCCACCTCTTTCTCCCAGACCAAAAAAAAAAAAACCAGAAAGAAAAGAAAAAGAAAAATTGGGGTTATTAATCAGTTGGTAAGGAGTAATGGTCTTGTTCACAAACTTCAGATCCTTATTTTGCAGGCTAGAAAGCACTCTAGTTAGTAAAATAATAACAGTAATGACAACACCCAAAAGGGAAGAGTATTTAAAATGCAGGAGGTGCTTGTCTAGGCTCATTTGTGGGTAACATTATTTAGCCTCGAGCATCATCTTAGGAGAGCATCCTCATATGATTCCTATCTGACAGGTGGGAAAACTGAGGCACAGAGACCTACGTTGTCTGTCCGGACTCAAAGTAGTATTAAGTTGTAACGCAGGTGTCACCTGACATTGTCTTGTGCACTATGCCTATCTATTATTCTTATTTTTGAGACAGAGTTTCCTTCTTGTTGTCCATGCTGGCGTGCAATCTCAGCTCACTGCAACTTCTGCTTCCCAGGTTGAAGCAGTTCCCCTGACTCAGCCTCCCAAGTAGCTGGGATTACAGGCACGCGCCACCATGTTTGCCTAATTTTGTATTTTTAGTAGAAATAGGGTTTCTGCATGTTGGTCAGGCTGCTCTTGAACTCCTGACCTCAGGTGATCCATTCACCTTGGCCTCCCAAAGTGCTGAGATTACAGGCATGAGCCACCACACCGGGTTTTGTTTTTGAGATGGAGTCTTGCTCTGTCTTCCAGGCTGGAGTGCAGTGGGATGATCTCAGCACACTACAACCTCCACCTCCTGGGTTCAAGCAATTCTCCTGCCTCAGCTTCCTGAGTAGCTGAGATTGTAGGCACGTGCCACCACGCTGGGCTGATTTTTGTAGTTTTAGTGGAGTCAGGGTTTCACCATGTTGGCCAGGCTGGTCTTGAACTTCTGACCTCAGGTGATTCACCCACCTCAGCCTCCCAAAGTGCTGGGATCACAGGCATGAGCCACCTCACCTGGCCACTATGCCTATCTCATTGTATTTCTAAAAAAAGAGGGAAAAGAAATAATTGTATTTCTATCCTCACAGTAACTCCATGAAGGAGATAGTATCATTTACCTTTTACAAATGTGAAAACAAAAGCTCCAGCTTTGTTTCACTTTGAAACCCAAGCTTGAGTGCAATGGCATGATCTTGGCTCACTACAGTCTTGACCTCCGGGACTCCAGTGATCCTCCCGCTTTATCCCCCTGAGTAGCTGGGACTACAGGGGGACACAGCCACACCTGGAAAATTTTTTGAAGTTTTTTTGTAGAGATGGGGTCTTGCTATGTTGCCCAGGCTGCTCTCAAACTCCTGGGCTCAAGCAATCCTCCCACATCAACCTCCCAAAATGCTGGGATGACAGGTGTGGTCGCTCCAGCTTTTGTTCCCCCAAGTCCACATGAATTTGTTAGTGGCTGAGTCAAAAGAATCCCGGGGTCTGCTGACTCCTACTTCAGTGTTTTTTCATCTAGACTGTAGCCACTGTAATTCCTGGAAATATTCTAACAGTGGACTGTGATGGATTATTTGGGTGTGTAGCACAAACAGAGGAACATCTCTTAGGAGACTGAACCCTGATGTTCTGATGGGGCCAGCATGTATTCTGGAAAAACGTTCCATAGCTCCCATCCATGACCAGTGAATAAGAATTAGGTACCAGGCATGGTGGCTCACACCTGGAATCCCAGGACTTTGGGAGGCTGAGGTGGGTGGATTACTAGGTCAGTTCAAGAACAGCCTGGCCAGTATGATGAAACACCATCTTTACTATAAATAAAAAAATTAGCTGGCCGTGGTGGTGGGTGTCTGTAATTCCAGCTACTCAGGAGGCTGAGGCGGCAGAATCGCTTGAACCCAGGAGGTGGAGATTGCAGTGAGCTGAGATTGCGCCACTAAACACCAGTCTGGGTAACAAAACAACACTCAGTCTAAAAAAAGAAAATGCTGGGCATTGGCCAGGTGCGGTGCGGTGGAACACATCTGTAATCCCAGCACTTGGAGAGGCTGTGGCAGGCAGATCGCTTGAGGTCAGGAGTTCCAGACCAGCCTGACCGACATGGTGAAAGCCCATCCCTACTAAAAATATGAAAATTAGCTGGGTGTGGTGACAGGTGCCTACAATTCCACCTACTCAGAATGCTGAGGCAGAATTGCATTAACCTAAAAGGCGCAGCCTGCAATGAGCTGAGATCCCACCACTGTACTCCAGCCAGGGCGACAGAGCGGGACTTCATCTCAAAAAAGAAAAAAAGTTGGGTGTGGAGGTGTGTGGTCTCAGCTACTCAAGAGACTGAGGTGTGCGGATCGCTTGAGCCCAGGAATTTGAGGCTTCAGTGAGCTATGGTGGAGTCACTGCACTCCAGCCTGGGTGACTAAATGAGACCCCTATTTTAAAAATTTAAAATAATTTTAAAAATGAACAAAATAATAGAGACAATAAGATAGTATTCATCACCAATAAGAGATCAATCATATCACCCACTGAATCTTGCCAACATAATCAAACTCTAATCTAATGGGGTGACCATGAATCCAGCTGCAAATGTGCCACAAATACAAAAGACAGAGAATGGGTTCACCTTCACCAGGGAAATTTAGACTTTGAGAAAGACCCAACAATGTGGAATCTTCCAAAATTCATAGAAAGGCAAAGGGATAGGCCAGGCAAGCTGGCTCAGGCCTGTAATTCCAGCACATTGGGAGGCCAAGCTGGGCACATCACAAGGTCAGGAGTTTGAGACCAGCCTGACCAACATGGAGAAACCCCATCTCTACCAAAAATACAAAAATTAGCCAGGTGTGGTAGCACATGCCTGTGATTCCAGCTATTCAGGAGGCTGAAGCAAGAGAATCACTTGAACCCGGGAGTCGGAGGTTGCAGTGGGCTGAGATTGTGCCATTGCACTCTGGCCTGGGTGACAGAGCAAGACTCTCTTTCAAAAAAAGAAAAGAAAAAAAGGGAAAAGGGATAGAGAAAAAACTTGTAGATTGCATATTTTTTTAAATTTTAGTTTTTGCTGGGCACTGTTCACACCTGTGATCACAATCATTGCACTTTGAGAGACTGAAGTGGGCAGATCACCTGAGGTTAGGAGTTTGAGGACAGCCAGGCTAACATGGTGAAACACTGGCTCTATTAAAAGTATAAAAATTAGCTGGGCATGGTCCCATGTGCCTGTAATCTCAGCTACTCAAGAGGATAAGGCAGAAGAATGGCTTGAACCCAGGAGGTGAAGGTTGCCATGAGCTGAGATCACACCACTGCACTGCAGCCTGGCTGGAGTTAAAAAAAAAATTAGGTTTTGTAGAGACAGGAGTCTCCCTGTGTTGTCCAGGTCGATCTCAAACCTCTGAATTTAAATGATCCTATCACATCAGGATTACAGGTGTGAACACTCACCCAGTCAACAAACTTGGAAATTGAAAGAGGCTTAAAAGACATAACAATGCTGGGGAACAGTTATGGGTTGGAGCTGCATACTAGGGCTGCTCTACACTAACGAAACAGAAAGAGGCCAGGTGTGGTGTCTCACACCTGTAACACCAAACACTTTGGGAGGCCAAGAAGGGAGGATCGCTTGTGCCCAGGAGTTTTGGACCAGACTGGCAACGTAGTAAGACCCTGTCTCTACAGGAAAAAAAGTTTTTTTTTTTTTATTAGCCAGGAATGGTGATGCACGCCTATAGTCCTGGCTACTCAGGAGGCTGAGGGGAGATGATCACTTGAGCCCAAGAGGTCAAGGCTGCAGTGAGCCATGTTTATACCACTGCACTACAGCCTGGGTAACTGAGCAAGAACCTGCCTCAAAAAAAAAAAAAGAGAGGAACAGAAATCAGCAATTACTGTGAATGTCAGCGTTGGGGAATACTTCTGGAGAGAAGGGAGGGGCTGGCATTGTGCCCATCTCCAGCCCTTTCTGGAAGTACAGAGTCTAGTGGGGAAGACAACAACACGAGTGGAGATTCAGGCTGCAGCACCAGGAAGTTCCCTTCCACTTTCCTGCCTTCTTGCCCTTTCCTTCGGGGAACGGGAGCACGATTTTCTTTCTTCTTTGCCTTTCTAACTAGAGTTTCTGACAGGAGAATTTATATACCGGATATATAGCATCAACATGAATAGCCAGCTGGAATTGACGTCTTTGTTGATACCCCAGTCAGGCACATCCCTGATTCCTCTGCTAAGTACATCTGGATGTTGCTACTGTCCAGGATTCTCAGCCACATGCTTGGTGCCCACTCCCAGATTCTGGAAATTTCCTGGCATTACCCCCAAAAGGAGGGACACTCACTCACAATTCTGCGTATAAATCGTCTCTATGTGTCCTTTTTTTTTTTTTTTTGAGACAGAGTCACTCTGTTGATCAGACGTCAGTCCAACGGTGTGATCTCAGCTCACTGCAACCTCCGTCTCCCAGGCTCAAGCAGTTCTCCTGCCTCAGCCTCCCAAGTAACTGGAGTTACCGGCACCTGCAACCGTGCCTGGCTAATTTTGTGTTTTGAACGGAGTTTGGGTTTCACCATATTGGTCAGGCTGGTCTTGAATTCCTGGTCTCAAGTGATCCGCTCACCTAGGCCTCCTAAAATGCTGGAATTACAGGCATGAGCCATCATGCCTGGCAATTTCTGTGTCACCCCCCAGGCCAGCCTCTGCATGTTTGGGTTTGATGAGGCTGTGGCTGTCCAGCTGGCTGCCTGTCATCTTTAGTTTCGTGTCTCCTCGATACGTCTCACCTGCCCATGAATTTATTTTCTTTTCTTTCTTTTGTTTTTTTCTTGAGATGGAGTTTTGCTCTGCCACCAGGCTGGAGTGAAGTGGCATAATCTCAGCTCATTGCAACCTCTGCCTTCCATGTTTGAGAAATTTTTTTGCCTCCGACTCCCAAGTAGCTCGGACTACAGACATGTGCAACCATGCATGGCTAATTTTTATATTTTTAGTAAGATAGGGTTTCCTCATGTTGGTCAGGCTGGTCTCAAACTCCTGACCTCAGATGATCCACCCACCTCGACTTCCCTAAGTGCTGGGATTACAGGCATAAGCCACAGTGCCTGGCCTCAGTTTTTAAACTCAGCCTAAATGGGCTTCTCTTGCTAGCAGCTAAGAGCTCTGACCCTTAAAGCCTTCTCCTACCCAGCAGGAAGTGTTTGGATGTTTCTGGATCTAAAAGCCAAGTGTCTAAGCCTACCAGTAGTTGCAAGTGCAGATGGTCACACAATTTTTTGATTTTACAGTGGCACAAAAACGATCACATTAAGTAGAAACTGTTCTTCCAGTACTGATACAACCTTTCTGGTTTTTACTGTTAGTATAGTATTCAATAAACTGCATGAGGGCCAAGTGCAGTGGCTCATGCCCTTAATCTCAGAAACCAACCGAGCCCCCTTTGACCTAACAGAAGGTGAATCAGAGCTAGTTTCAGGCTTTAATATTGCATATGCCGCAGGCTCATTCGCCCTATTCTTTATAGCAGAATACATAAATATTATCATAATAAATGCCCTAACCACCACCATCTTCCTAGCAACATCATTCAACATAACCATATCAGAAACATACACAATCAACTTTATAACTAAAACCCTCCTACTAACCACCCTATTCCTATGAATTCGAACAGCATATCCTCGATTCCACTATGATCAACTAATATACCTCCTATGAAAAAATTTCTTACCTCTTACACTAGCACTATGCATATGATAGATTTCAATGCCCATCTTAATATCCGGCATCCCACCACAAACATAAGAAATATGTCTGACAAAAGAGTTACTTTGGTAGAGTAAATTATAGAGGTTTAAACCCTCTTATTTCTAGGATTTTAGGAATTGAACCCATACCTGAGAACTCAAAACTCTGTGTGCTACCTATTACACCATATCCTAAACAGTAAGGTCAGCTAAATAAGCTATCGGGCCCATACCCCGAAAATGTTGGTTAAATCCTTCCCGTACTAATATCAACCCCCTAGCCCACCTCATTATTTCCTTAACCATCCTAACAGGAACCACAATTACAATTCTAAGCTCACACTGATTTCTAGCCTGAATAGGCCTAGAACTGAATATATTAGCCATCGTACCAATTTTAGCCAGAAACACAAACCCCCGATCCACAGAAGCTTCTACTAAATACTTCCTAATCCAAGCAACAGCATCAATAATTCTCCTAATAGCCATTTTCCTTAATAACTTAACCTCTGGACAATGAAAAATCAACCCACCCCATAACCAAATTTTATCCACAATAATACTAATTGCCCTAGTAATAAAAATAGGAATAGCCCCCCTCCACTTCTGACTTCCAGAAGTAACCCAAGGAATCCCCCTAATTCCAGCCATAATTGTTCTCACATGACAAAAACTTGCCCCCTTGTCAATCATATTTCAAATCTTCCCATCAATAAATATGAACATTATCCTAATGATCTCAATCCTATCAATTATGGTTGGCAGCTGAGGGGGACTTAACAAACACAACTATGAAAAATTCTAGCCTACTCCTCAATCACCCACATGGGATGAATAATAGCAGTGCTATACTACAACCCAAGCATCATCATTCTAACCCTTATTATTTATATCTTCCTAACAATCTCCACATTCATAATTTTTTACCTAAACTCAAACGTAACAACCCTATCACTATCACACACTTGAAATAAACTAACATGAATAATACCCATAATTCCACTAATAATAATATCCTTAGGAGGCTTACCCCCACTAACAGGCTTCGCCCCTAAATGAGCTATTATACAAGAACTTACAAAAAACAATAATCTAATTATCCCACTCACAATAGCCATATTAACACTAATAAACCTCTACTTCTATATACGCCTAACATACTCCATCTCAATAACAATATTCCCCACATCCAACAACACAAACATTAACTGACAACTAAAACACATAAAACCAATGCCACTCCTACCCCCACTCATAACTTTTTCCACATTACTACTACCTTTAACTTCACTAATACTTATAAACTAGAAATTTAAGTTAATAAGACCAAGAGCCTTCAAAGCCCTTAGTAAGTAAACTTTACTTAATTTCTGAACCATTATAAGGACTGCAAAACTTTATTCTGCATCAACTGAACGCAAATCAATTACTTTAATTAAGCTAAGCCCTTCCTAGATTGATGGGACTCTAACCCACAAAAATTTAGTTAACAGCTAAATAACCTAATCAACTGGCTTCAATCTACTTCTCCCACCGTCAGGGAAAAAAAGGCGGGAGAAGCCCCAACAGAGTTGAAGCTGCTTCTTTGAATTTGCAATTCAATATGATATATCACCTCGGGGCTGGTAAAAAGAGGGGTTATTCCTCTGTCTTTAGATTTACAGTCTAATGCTTACTCAGCCATTTTACCCCTATGTTCATAAATCGCTGATTATTTTCAAACAATCACAAAGACATCGGAACTCTATACTTATTATTTGGTGCATGAGCAGGAGCAGTAGAAACAGCCCTAAGCCTCCTAATCCGAGCAGAATTAGGCCAACCGGGAAGCCTAATAGAAGATGATCACGTCTACAATGTTATTGTAATGTCTCATGCATTTATTATAATTTTCTTCATAGTAATACCAATCATAATTGGAGGCTTTGGGAACTGTCTTGTCCCTTTAATAATTGGTGCTCCCAACATAGCATTTCCCCAAATAAACAACATGAGCTTCTGACTTCTACCCCCTTCACTCCTTCTCCTACTCGCATCCTCTACCCTAGAAGCTGGTGCCGGAACTGGCTGAACAGTTTACCCACCCTTAGCAGGTAACATATCACACCCAGGAGCTTCTGTAGACCTAACTATTTTTTCGTTGCATTTAGCAGGTGTCTCCTCCATTCTAGGGGCTATTAACTTTATTACAACAATTATTAACATAAAACCCAGCCATGACCCTATATCAAACCCCCCTATTCGTATGATCTGTCCTAATTACAGCGGTCCTTCTTCTACTTTCCCTCCTAGTCCTAGCTGCCGGAATTACTATATTACTAACTGATCGTAATCTCAATACTACTTTCTTCCACCCTGCTGGTGGCGGAGATCCCATTCTATATCAACATCTATTCTGATTTTTTGGTCACCCTGAAGTGTATATTCTCATTCTACCAGGTTTCGGAATAATTTCACACATTGTAACATATTATTCCAATAAAAAAGAACCATTTGGCTACATGGGTATGGTCTGAGCTATAATATTCATTGGCTTCCTGGGATTTATTGTATGGGCCCACCATATGTTCACAGTAGGAATAGATGTAGACACTCGCGCATATTTCACATCAGCTACTATAATCATCGCAATCCCCACCGGAGTAAAAGTATTTAGCTGACTAGCTACACTACACGGCGGTAATATTAAATGATCCCCCGCAATACTATGGGCCTTGGGCTTTATTTTTCTTTTCACCGTGGGCGGATTGACAGGAATTGTATTAGCCAACTCATCATTAGACATTGTATTACACGACACATACTATGTAGTAGCACACTTTCATTACGTATTATCTATGGGAGCAGTATTTGCTATTATGGGAGGCTTTATTCACTGATTTCCACTGTTTTCAGGCTACACACTTGAGCAAACCTATGCTAAAGTTCATTTTACTATTATGTTTGTAGGAGTAAATCTAACCTTTTTTCCGCAGCACTTCCTTGGCCTATCCGGAATACCTCGACGATACTCAGACTATCCAGATGCATATACCACATGAAACATTGTCTCATCTGTGGGATCTTTCATCTCACTAACAGCAGTTATTCTTATAATTTTCATAATTTGAGAAGCATTCTCCTCAAAGCGAAAAGTTTCTACCATCGAACAACTATCTACCAATCTAGCAAGACTATACGGCTGCCCTCCCCCCAGGAAGGCTGAGGTGGGAGGATGGCTAAAACCCAGGAGTTTGAGGCCAGCCTGGGAACATAGTGACATCCTCTCTTTATAAAAAAGATAAAAATTAGCCACGTGCAATTGTTTACACTTGTAGTCCCATCTACTTGGGAGGCTGAGGCAGGAGGGGTCACTTGAGCCCAAGAGATTGAGGCTGCAGTGAGCTCTAATCAAGCCACTGCAGCCTGGGTAACAGAGCAGAACCTCGTCTCTGACAAAACAAAAAATGTAGGCCGGGCATGGTGGCTTACACCTGTAATCCCAACACTTCGGGAGGCTGAGGTGGGTGAATCACGACGAGGTCAGGAATTCGAGACCAGCATGAGAAACACGGTGAAACCCCGTCTCTACTAAAAATACAAAAATTAGCTGGGTGTGGTGGCATGCGCCTATAATCCCAACTCCGGAGGCTGAGGCAGGAAAATTGCTTAGAACCTGGGAGGCAGAAGTAGCAGTGAGCCGAGATTGCGCTATTGTACTCTATTCTGGGAGACAGAACAAGACTCGGTCTCAAAATAAATAAATAAATACATACATACATACGTAAAAATTAAAAAGTAGGTAAACTATTGCTTCATGAGGACAGCATTCTGTTTGGGATGTTGAGAAAGTTTAGAAACAGATGGTGGCACTGGTTCCACAATATTGTGAATCTACCAAATGCCACTGAATTGTACACTTAAGTGTGGGTACATTAATCCAAGTTTATTATCTATTTCTACAAACATTCATGAAGGGTGGACCCCTGAAACGTCAAAGTCATGATCCAAGGTGGGGAAGGGTGAGAGGGTTTTGTTCTCCTTTTACTACTGCGTGTTTGTTCTCTACCCAAAGTCGGCTGGGCTAACCTCCAATACTTGGTAGGGTAGGTGTATTACATGCATTTGCGGGCCGGGTATGGTGGCTCACACATGTAATCCCTGCACTTTGGGAGGCTGAGGTGGGCAGATTGCCTAAGCTCAGGAGTTCAAGACCAGGCTGGGCAACATGGTGAAATCCTGTCTCTACTGAAAATACAAAAAGTAGCCGAGTGTGGTAGCGTGCTTGTAGTCCCAGCTACCTAGTAGGCTGAGGCAGGAGAATCACTTGATCCCGGGAGGCAGAGGTTGCAGGCAGTGAGCCAAGATGGGATCACTGTACTGCAGCCCGGGAAAGAGAGCCAGACTCCACCTTCAAAAATAAAAATAAATAGGCCAGGTACGGTGGTTCATGCCTGTAATCCCAGCACTGGAACCTGATAGGCAGAGGTTGCAGTGAGCCAAGATTGCATCACTGCACTCAAGCCTGGATAACAGTGTGAGACTGTCTCAAAAAACAAATAAATGCATTTTCAACTTAGTATATTTTTACTTTTTTTTCCCCCCACATAGAGACAGAATCTCTCTATGTTGCCCAGGCTAGTATTGAACTCCTGGGATCAAGCAATCTTCCCACATTGACCTCCCAAAGTGCTGGGATTGCAGATGTGAGCTACTGGACTTGGCTGCTATTACAAATTTATGACAGATTTATGGGGACATGACACCATCATGAGTTAAGGAGCATCTGTAATTATGCTGAAAATGAGGGTGGCTTGTGTGAGGATATGGGGGAGTGTCACAAAACATAACGGGACCAGGGCCTCCAGGGGGACACCACAGGCTGCCTCTGGCTCAAACCCAGGGCTCCCTCCTTTGTGTCTCCTGCTGCAGGACAGACCCCAGGCTCACAGCTCTGCAAATCCATGCTGTCTGCACTGCAGGACTTTGAATCCACGGCTGGGGGTTGGGGGTGATGTTGGAGCAGGAGCAGGAGCAGGGAAGGGAGGACACATCAGGGGTTGCACCTGCAGCCATATTTGCAGAGCAAATTCCTTTTCTTTTTTCTTTTTGAAACAGAGTTTTGCTCTTGTTGGCCAGGTTGGAGTGCAATGGCATGATCTCGGCTCACTGCAACCTCAGCGTCCCATATTCAAGAGATTCTCCTGCATCACCCTCCTGAGTATCCAGGATTACAGGCATGCACTAGCATGCCTGGCTAATTTTGTATTTTTAGTAGAGATGGGGTTTCACCATGTTGGCCAGCTGGTCTCAAACTCCTGACCTCAAATGGTCCACCGGCCTTAGCCTCCCAAACTGCTGGAATTACAGGCGTTAGCCACCGCACTTGGCCCTGGTTGCCCTGTCCCGTCTCCTGGCTCTGTACAGCCTCAGCTTCTCTTCCCCCGACACCTAGCTGATAGAGAGCAACCCCCACTCTCTGGGGTTCTAGGCCACTTTCTATGAGAGCGGTTACAAGTTACATGGGAACACCAAGTACAATCTGGTGAGCTATGTCCACACCAAACCTTGCTGCATGTCCCCTGAGGGCCCCCTCTTCCTTCTTTCCTTACCAGCATAAAAAGCTGAGGAATTTATAGACAACACAGCCCCCAGCCCTGCCCTGTGGTGAGAAGATATTCAGGCAGCCATCACCTACACACCAGACTTCACTGAAGTGTCACACGGGAACAGCGCGGTGTGAGCTGGTAATCTCAGCACTTTGGGAGGCTGAGGCGGGTGGATCACAAGGTCAAGAGTTTGAGACCCACCTGACCAACATGAGGAAACCCGTCTCTACTAAAAATACAAAAATTAGCAGACCGTGGTGGCCTCCTACTCAGTAGGCTGAGGAAGGAGAATCACTTGGACCCTGGAGGCAGAGGTTGCAGTGAGCTGAGATTGTACCACTACACTCCAGCCTGGGTGATAGAGTAAGATCCTGTCTCAATAAATAAATAAATAAATAAATAAATAACGGGAGATTCCCACATGGAGTGACAGCGAGGAGCCTAACCCAGCCTGGGGCAGAGCTATAGATCTGAGTTAGCTGGGTAAACTGAGGCATAAGGAATTAGTAGGGGCAATTTCCACAGGGCAGGGACCTGATCAGCTGCAAGTCAGCAACAGTAAACTTCTTTGACCAGGCTGATCACATCCAGATGAGTGAGGAAAACAATCACTTCTCACTGTGGGTCCCCAGAACTCCAGGAGCAAGGGAGTGGGAGAAATCATACTGGGGCCATTGTTTCTGTAAGCTCCCAGAGGCCTTTCACAGACAGTACAATTAGAACGGAGCGGGGCTTGGCTGAGCGCAGTGGCTCACGCCTGGAATCACAGCACTTTGGGCGGCCGAGGTGGGTGGATCGCCTAAGGTCAGGAGTTGGATACCAGCCTGGCCAACAGGGCAAAACCCCAGCTCTACTAAAAATGCAAAAATTAGCCAGGTGTGGTAGCACTCACCTGTAGTCCCAGCTACTCAGGCCGATGAGGCAGTAGAATCTCTTGAACCTGAGAGGTGGAGGTTGCAGTGAGCCAAGATTGCATCACTGCATTCCACGCTGGGTGACAGAGCAAGACACCATCTCAAAAAAAAAGTTGGGGCAGGGGACAGAGTCGGGCTAAGTGGCTTCCAGGTTTACCTCTCCTCCAACACCCCATCTCTCCCACAGTCTTGAGTTGGGGGATGCCCATGGTGTTTCATATGTGCACTTGGTATTTCCTCTCCTAAACCCACAGGATATTTACCTAAAACAGAAGCAGCACTGAGGCAGGACTGACCCAATTCCACTTCCAGGTATGCTGTCTCCTGGACAGAGGCAAGGACTGGGCTGCCTACGAGGAGTCCCTTAGCAGGAACAGAGAGAAGCAGGGTTGAGATCATAACCCCAGGTGAAGAACAGTAAAACAGGATGATTAAAACACTTCACAACAGCCAGGGGAGGTAGCTCACACCTGCAATCCCAGCACTCTGGGAGGCCGAGGTGGGCGGGTCACCTGAGGCAAGGAGTTCGAGACCAGTCTGGCCAAAATTGTGAAACCCTGTCTCTACTAAAAATACAAAAATGAGCCAGGTGTGGTGGCAGATGTCTGTAATCTCAGCTACTCAGGAGGCTGAGACATGAGAATGGCTTGAACCTGGGAGGAGGTTACAGTGAGGCCAGATCATGCCACTGCACTCCAGCCTGGGTGACACAGTGAGACTCCATCTCAACAACAACAACAACAAAACACTTTATGAACGGTGGTCCCTCAAAACACTTCCACACAGCATTACCATTGGCTCTAACAAAGCCATTGCCATCCATGCCAAAAGAATAGAAAGCAGAAACTTCGAGAGGGATTTCCACACCTGTGCTCACAGCAGCACAATTCACAAAAGCCAAAAGACAAAATCAACCAACGGGTCCACCATCAGATGAAAAAAAAACACAGTGTGATCCATCTGCTAAGCAGAATATGACTCAGACTTAAGAAGGAAAGGAGGCCGGGTGAGGTAGCTCAAACCTATCATCCCAGCACTCTAGGAAGCCACGGTGGGTGAAGACTCTGTCTCAACAAAATAAATACATCCAAATAAAGAGAAATAACAAAGGAAGTGAGAATATATCGTGAGTGACTCTAATAAGTGAGGACTGAAAGCGTTCTCAGCTGCTGATAGCATTACTTCCAACCAGTTCAGTTTTGTTCCTTTTCCCGGCTGGGAAGACCTGCACTTGTCCCCCGGGACTCACCTTTCTTTACACCAGGCCAGTGATGGCAGACTGCAGCCTTATCTGCAGCACCTTAATCTGGTACGTGTTCTGCTGCTCAAACAGCGTCTGCAGGCAGGTAGAGAGGAACATCAGCATTGCGAGGAGGTAGCCCTTCCACGCCTGAGACTTGGGATCACCAATAAACTCCAGAAAAAGGCTTGCAGGGGAAGGAGGGAGAAGATACAGCTGGTGAGAGTAGGTGCCCATGTGTGTTGCCTTTGCCCAAACCAGGCCAGGTGTGGAGGATCAGTCGGCGTGGTTGACTTTTTCGCAATCGTGATCTCGGTTATTTCCCCCACTGTCCATGCTTATTTTCAATCTTACTGCAGCTCCTCAAGATCAACAGATGGTGTTTTTCTCTCCCCTTGTTATGAGGTAAATTGTGTCCTCACAAAATGTGTATGTTGAAGCCCCAACCCCCGGTACCTCTGAATGTGACTGTGTTTGGAAATAGGGCCTTTAAAAAGGCAATAAAGTTCAAATGAGGTCATTAGGCTGGGCCTTCACCCATTCTGGACTCCTGATAAGAGGAGAAAATGTAGACACACAGGGAAACACCTGGGTGGTTACAGAGGAAAGACCATATGAGGACACAGGGAGAAAGTGACCAACTGCACACCAGAGGCAGAAGCCTCAGATGGAACCAACTTGCAGATACCTGATCTGGAACTCACAGCCACCAGAAACAAGAGGAAAATACATTTCTGTTGTTGAAGCTACTCAGTCTGTGATAATCTGTTATGGCAACTTGGACCTGGGCTGGCCACAAAACCACCTTTGACCAAGAGTAGAGTGGAGGTAAAGCTATGCCAGCTGTGAGCCTCAAGAGAAAATGTAGCTTTTGGCCTATTGCTTAGAACCCTCCCTACTAGCCACATGAACATGTCTGAGCTAGCTTCAGACACAACTACACGCACATGAGAAAACCCAGCCAAGAAAAGAAGGCCCACCAAGCTGAGCCCAGTCCACGTTACTGACCCACATTACTATAAACTAAATAAATGAATGCTTATAACTTTAAGCCACTCATTTGGGGGCATTTTACAACAAAAGCTAATTTATACAGTCAGGTAAGAGCTTACTTATTTGCCCCTGTGGGGGACAGTCACTTTCTCATTAATCATTTTCCTTTTTCAGTATCCTTCCCACCCACCCTCCAGTGTCCGGAGCACCAGATCTATAGGCAGAGGCATGAGAGCTGAAGCCCCCGGACTCTGAATGGATGCCATTAAGAGACCACATGCCTTAGCGAGATCCTGAAGTCTGGACTCACCTAAGCAGCTTGGGGACAGTGAACCTGAAGACATCACTGATGAAGAGGCTGTGGGTCCCATGAGGAAGGTACAATGAAACACTTGCCAGATAACCCTCAGCAGGGGGCCCCACTGCCTCCCTTTTTGCCGCAGGAATGGCTCAGTCTCCGTAGCCTCCATGCCACTGCCTCTTTTCATTTTAAACACCATTGCCTTGGTGTGCCTTACAGGAAGGGAGAGGCTGGCTCTGGGTCCCGTTTTATACTCTCAGCCACCAGCAGCAGCAGGGCCAGGCACTAAAAGCTTGTTTTCCTAACAATGGGCGTGGGTGGGTGTGGATCCAGCGTGGCTCCCTCGCCTGTGCCTCCTTAACACCTTGAGTGCCCATTTAAGAGGCAGTCACAGGAGTTGTGGGGGAAGGGCAGGAGGGCAGCCCTGAGGACTTTTAGATGGCCATGGGAAAGCACACATGTTGAGCACCTACTACGTACCAGACACTCCCCAGTCATCCTAAGACCGCCGGCAAGCCAGATGTTGTTCCCATTTCACAGATGAGAAAACTGAAGCTCTGAGAAGCCAACTTGTCCAAGGGCACACAACTGAGAAGTAAAAGCTGGGATTCAATTCCATCTCTCCACCTCCAGAGCTCATGCACTTTTCTTTCCTTTTTTTTTTTTTTTTGAGACAAAGTCTCACTCTGCCACCCAGGCTGCAGTGCAGTGGTGAGATCTCAGCTTACTGCAACCTCTACTTCCTGGATTCAAGTGATTCTTCCACCTCAGCCTCCTGAGTAGTTGGGATTATAGGCAATGTAATCCCACAAATGCCACCACACCCAGCTAATTTTTGTATGTTTAAGAGATGGGTTTCACCATGTTGGCCAGGCTGGTTTTGAAATCCTACCTTAGGTTATCCACCAGCCTCAGCCTCCCAAAGTGCCAAAATTATAGGCCTGAGCCACTGCTCCCAGCATCCCATGTATATTTCAATCTATCATGTTGTCAACCTGGAGGAAGAACAGCACTCCCTCTTCCAAATGCACAACCGGCCAGCCCTTAGGTGGTTTTGTGGCCTGATCTGGTGTTTGGTTTGGCATCTATGGAGGGTTGCGGCTCAGCTCTGTTACTGAGTGGGCATGGCCTGCTGCTCACAGGTATTTTAGCATTTGCATCTCAAAGCCAAGAAGATGCCCCTTCCATGCAGAGAGAATCCCTGAACACCCTTCCTGTGTGACCCCACCATTTCATTCATTGCCTTCACAGCCTTGCCCACAGCACCAACCCTCTCTTTCTGTTGTTAGAAACCCAGGGGGGTAGACTTTGCCTGAGTTTTTTACCAAGATATCCATAGTATCAAGTCCAGTTCATGCACACAGTAGAAGCTCAATAAATACTTGTCAAAAGAATGGGAAAAGCAGACTGAGTGATATGTGTAAAAGAGCCTAAGAAGAGTGTCCAGCACATACTGTTATAAACATTTATAGAAGGAAGGATGGAGCCTGGCTGGGTGGACAGAACTTGGCTTTGGAGCCAAAAGACTATTGTCCAGTGCCTACTCTGTCTCCTCCCCTCTGAGCCTTAGTGTTTCAATCTGTAAAATGGGGTTAGGGATGAGTTGAATGAGAAGTTTTTTTTTGGCTGGAGATTTTACTCAGTTCTGTTCTAGCTGTTTGCCTGAAGAGTGACTGTGTTCAGCCTGCAGGCTCCATAGCAGGCATTTCCCTCTTGTGGAGGTCTCATCTTTGATCAAGGAAGAGGTCCAGATTGCTGTCTCATGTCTGGTCTCTGGACTGAAGGCTATTTAGTGCAGGACTCAAAAGTGACTGTGGGGAAAGGCAGGGGGTACGCATGAGTGGCATGGGCAAGGTGTGAGTTGGGGGATACAAAAGGGAGCGATGGAGGCCAGGTGTGGTGGCTAACACCTGTAATCCCAGCACTTTGGGAGGTCGAGGTGGGCAGATGACCTTAGGTCAGGAGTTCGAGGCCAGCCTGATAACCTGAGCAACACAGAGAAACCCAGCCTCTAATAAAAAATACAAAAATCAGCTAGATCTCGTGGCAGGCGCTTGTGGTCCCAGCTACTTGGGAGACTAATGAAGGAGAATCATTTGAACCTGGTATGTGGAGCTTGCAATGAGGCAAGATGGTGACACTGCACTCCAGCCAGGGTGACAGAAGCAGAGAGAAGGAGGGAGGGAGGGAGGGAAGGAAGGAGGAGAGGAAGGAAGGAGGTGGGGAAGGAGGAAGGAAGAAAGAAAAAAGAAAAAGAAACAGAAAGAGAAAGAAAGACAGGAAGGAAGGAAGATAAGAGAGAGAAAAAGAAAGGAAGAGAGAAAGAGAAAGAAAGGAAGAGAGAGAAAAAAGAGGAAGGAAGGAAAGAGGAGGCCAAGAAGAGAGAAAGGGAAGGAGGGAAGGAAGATCATAGAGGAAAGAATAAGATACATGCACGCATATGCTCATTGCAGCATAAATCCCAATAACAAAGACATGAAACCAACTTAAATGCCCATCAATTCTAGACTAATGAAGAAAATGTGGTACATGTACGCCACAAAATATGATGGAGCCATAAAACAGGTCATGTCCTGTTTTATGTTTTATTTATAAATGAGGTCATGTCCTTTGCAGCAACATGGATGAAGGTAAAATCCATTATCTTATATAAACTAACAGAGGAACAGAAAACCACATACTAAATGTTCTCACAAGTAAAAGCTCAGCATTGAGTACACATGGACACAACAGACACTGGGACTTATTTGAGGATGGAGGGAAGGATGATAGTCAGGACTTAAAAACTACCTATCAGGTACATGGCCTACCACATAAGTGACTAAATAATCTGTGCACAAATCCCCAGTGACACCTATATAGTAAACCTGCGTAGGTACCTCTGAACCTAAAATAAAAGTTAAAAAAAAAACTGATAAACTAAATCAAAAGAAAGCATAAGTAAAGAAAAATGTGAGATAAAAACAAAAAAACAATAGATATAATAAATACTTTGGTACCTTAAAAGAAAAGGAATAGACAAATTACTAAGAAGGGAAATAAGCATAAAAGCAAATAAAAGACAAGAAAAAAAGTATAAGTTAACTCTAATTATGAGGGACTATTTTGCATAACTCTGTGCAAATACATTTGAAATCTGCATATATTACTATCCAATACAACTTCTAAATCATAAAAATGTCCTACATCTGCACTGTTCAATATGTAGCCACTAGCTACGAGTGTTGAGTGAATACTTGTACACTTAAATGTGACTCATGTGACAGAGAAACTAATTTTTTTTGAATTATTAATTTATTTAATTTTGAATTATAATTTCATTATACTTAGTTTAAATTTGAATGGTCTCATGAAGCTAGTGGCTATTGTATCAGAAAGCATAGAAGATGAAATTTTCTTAATACAGTGTTATTTACCAGAGTTAAATCCAAAGTGTATTTATTTAAAAAAAAAAAAAGCTTAAAGAGATCAACTCTATAAAAAAAAAAAGTTATTAAGGATCTCATTCTCTCCCTCTAACACACACACACACACAAACACATACACACACACACACATGTGTTACGAGGAAAAGGAAAGCTCTTTTTTATAACACAGAACAGGACTTTGACAAACTACTACTCATGGCCCAAATGCTGCTGCAGACCATTTTCCTGCAGTCCATGAGCTAATAATTTTTACACAGCTAAAGAAGAACTAGCATAAGTAACAGAGACCGTATGTGGCCCACAAAGCCTAAAATACTTAGAATGTGGCTCTTTACTGGAAAAATTGACTGGCCCCTGAGCTAGAAAAATGCCTGAATTTTAAAATCACTGTTTTACAAATACCACCAAGTTAATATGAGATTCTGGCATGAAATTACTCCTAACACTATACACTAACATATTGTTAGGAAAAGGACATTCATATATCTCTATTATCCATTTAATGTTTATTAAGTAAGGAATTTAAAATGAAGAGATGAAACTTAGCTTCACAAATATTGAGATAAAATGACATTATAAACTTCTCGATGGAATGCAATGGGAAACATAATATTTGCCTAAACATTTTGTCTAATCCAGAAGAACAGTTAGATGAATCCAGTTTGAGAAATAGTCTAAGAGACAATTAGTCTGCACTCTTCAAAAATGTCAAGGTTGCAAAAGATGAGGGAAATGGTGGAGGGGAAGCAATATTCAAGACTGATGAAAATAAGAAACATGATAAAAATTCCAATATAAGATCCCTGACTTATATAAAGAATATTTGAGAGCAAGTGGAGACATTTAAATTTAGACTGCATACTACATGATATTAATTATCAGTAGCAAATGTCTTGTGATTGTTATTGTAGTAATATAAAAGAATGTGCTAATTTTGGGAAAACTGCCTTAAGTATTCTTGTACAATCTTGATATCTGAATATTGCTTTCAGGCAGTTCAGAGCTATACAAAATGTGAGCGTATGCATGTATATGTACGTGTGTGTAAGAGAGAGAAATGAGTGTGTATGTGAAAAGAGACATAGAGACACACAAAACCAATCCCAGAAAATGTTAATTTGTGAATCTAAATAAAGGGCACATGTGTCTTTACCGTACTTCTTTTTCAACTTTTCTGTTTGAAGTTAAAAGTTGGAAGAATTTTTAAAGCCACTTGTTTATTCAGGGTGAACATGATCTTCAAATTTCTTTGCTAGATGCTGGTTTCCTGTAGTTGTTAATACTTTTGTGCTGCCTGATTGCCTTATGACAAAACAAACTTAGCTATGCAAAAAATGTGTAGCCAAAAAGCCAAACAATTGCTTCATTGAATAGAAAATAAACTATGTAGTTTATTGCAGGTAATATTGTTATAAACTGTTATTCTCTTAGTACAATATAACCAATTATTACCTTGTAATGTTAGTCAGCATCTACTAATAAGGAGAGACCAACAGGCAGTATTTATACACAACTACATGAGATCACTTCCTTATAGCCTAAAAAACAATATGGCGAACATAATAGAAGGAACCAGAGGTGTTTTTTTAATGATTTACAGGACGAGAAATCACACTACCTTCTACTGGATGATTAACTATTCTGGGAAACATATTTGGGTTTATAGTTATAATAGACAAGAATACAAGGTGCATAAGCAACGCTGTCACCTTTCATTATTACAATCTTGCCAATCAGGAAGGAAGCAAAAAATGTCACAAGTGGATAGGGGCATTGGCCTAAGAGAAAAAAGACCAGAGTTATGGCTTCAGCTCTGCTTCCAAACAGCCCCAATATTTTGTGATAAATCACTTCCCTTCTCTGAGCTTTAGTTTCCTCATCTGTCAAATGTGGCAGCTGAACTGAATTAAGATTGCTGGATCTGCAAGATCAAGGTCCATTTATTCTTCAAGGACTGGGAGACAAGATGGCAATTTAGAACAATTTCATAAGAAATAAAAATTTAATGTGATGTGAATATTATTCATTAGAATTCAACATAGCTAAAAATTAGCATCAGCTTCAGGGAGTCACTCCCTTCTAAGACCTAGGGACTAGACTCAGTGGGGAAAGACACTTCACCAGAGGCCTGGAATCTTTTGGATGAAGAATGTCCACAAGAGGAAGGATGGAAAATACACCGGGCCAAGAAGATTTCCATTGACTCCTTGTGTAATACAACATTTTTTTTTTAAACTCACAAAAATCTTTATATTTTTGCTGGATTATACTATTTAAATGAATTCTAAAAAGAAGTAATATTTGGCAGCCAGGTAGCAACAGAAATAGAAAAGTCTCCCACAACTACGAGACGAAACTCTGAGGAAGTAAATCCAGAAATACCCCAAAACTATGAAATTTGGGTGTATCGAGCAACCCATCATTAAACTCCATCTTAGAATAATACTGCATTCTATATTTCACATGGGACTTTGCCAACAAGGATATTTTGCTTAACAAACAAATAAAAATGTGGCTACATAAATCTGCATTCCTATCAACAGGTTACAAGGGTTTCCTTTTCTCTACACCCTCACCACTACTTATCTCTTGACTTTTTCACAACAAGCATCTCACCAGATGTTAGTGGATAAATCATTGTGGTTTTGATTTGTATTTCCCTGTTGACTAGTGATGTTGAGCACATTTTCAGGTACTTGTTGGCCATTTTTATGTCTTCTCTGGAGATAAGTCTGTTCAGGTCCTTTACCTATTTTTTAATCAGGTTATTATTTATTTTGCTATTAGTGTTGTTTGAATTTCTTACATATTTTAGATATTAAACTTTTAAGAGAGACCATGTTTGGTAAATCTATTCTCTCAGTATTTAAGTTGTCTTTTCAGCCTCTTTACCATTGTTTCATGATAAAAACAGTGCTGAGACAGGGATAAATCCAACTTGGTCATTATGTGTAATTTTGTTGATGTTTCTTGAGTACATTTTGCTGGTGTTCTAGTGATGATTTTTCCATCTATGTTCATCTTAGATAGTGGTCTGTAGTTTTCTTATTGTGTCTGACTTTGACACAGGAATGATGCTGGCCCCAAAATGGGTTTGACTGTATTCTCTCTAGTTCTAAACTTTAGAAAAGTTTAAGAAGAATTTGAGATATGTTCCATCAATATCTAGTTTACTGTGCATTTTTAACATGAAGGGATGTTAAATTTTATCAAAGGCTTTTACTGCATGTATTGAGATAATCATATGTGGGAGGTCTGAATGGCCAGGAATGTACCACTTTAACATTCTACTATTTTATCTAACACCTGCAAAAGAGGCTGGCAAGAGGAGCCTAGCTGAGTGACATGGAGGAAGAGAAAATGGTGTGGTGAACAGCCCTTTCTTTCTTTGTCAGGTTGGCAAAAGAAGCCAGTAAATTTTTCCCATAAGAGATGATAAAAGGAGTTTTTCAGGCTGAAATGAAAGAATACCAGCATGAACTCAAGATATAAGAGGAAATAAAGAAGACTGGTAAAAGTAACTTTATATACGAGCCACTCTTATTGTACTTTTTACTTGTACTTTTTTCCCTATATGATTTAAAGGGAAAGTGTGTAAAACAATCATTATAAATCTATGGTAATGAGTTCCCAATATAGAATGACATAATATGTGACAATAACAATATAAAGGGTAGGAAAGGAGATGGATAGAAGCAGAATGTTTCTATGCTATTGAAACTAAGTTGGTTATAAATTGGGTTACTGTTAAAGCTAGATAGTTACAAGTTTAAGACATTAAGTGTAATTTCCCAGAAAACCACTAAGAAAATAACTTTAAACAATACAAAATGAAAAACTGGCAAACTATAAAAAAATCAACAGAATACCAAAAAATGGTGGCGGTAATAGAGAAATTGAAGAACAACAACAACAACAACAACAAACCTACGGAAAACAAAATTAAATGACAGAAGTAAGTCTTTTCTTATCAGTAATTATTTTCAACGTAACTGGATCAAACCCTGCTACTCATAAGACAGAAATTGGCAGAATAAACAAAAAAAGATCCATCTACATACTGTTCACAAGAGAGTCATTGTAAATACAAAAACACAAAAAGTTTGCATAAAAACAATGGACAAATATATTTCATGCAAATGGCATCCAAAACAGAGCTGGGTGGCTATATTGCTATCATACAAAATAGATTTCAAGTCAAAAATTTTACGAGTGAAATAAAGATGAACACACACACACACACACGGAATGGAGTCTTGCTCTGACACCCAGGCTGCAGTGCAGTTGTTCCATCTTGGCTCACTGGAACCTGTGCCTTCCGGGTTCAAGAAATTTTCCTGCCTAACCTCCCAAGTAGCTGGGACTACAGGTACATGCCACCACGCTGAGCTAATTTTTATATTTTTAGTACAGACAGGGTTTCACCATATTGGTCAGGCTGGTCTTGAACTGACCTTGTGATCCACCCAAATCAGAGTCCCAAAGTGCTGGGATCATAGGCCTGAGCCACCACACCTGGCCAAAGACATTATATATTGATAAAAGTTGCCCTCCATCAAGAAAACATACAAATTATATACCCATCTAATGATAACACTCCCAAAACATGTGAAACTAAAATTAACAGAATTGAAGGCATAGTTTAACAATAATATCTGGAGACTTAATTACTCCATTTTCAATAGTGAATAGAATAACCAGACAGAAGATTAATAGACCAATTGTATCTAATACTTAACACAATAGACCAATTTTATCTAATACTCAGAAAGCACTTCACTCAACAGTAGCAGAGTATACAATTTTCTCAAATGCATTCGGAACATTCTTTGAGACAGATCATATGTTAAGTTAACAAAATATCTTAATAAATTTAAAAATATTGAAATCATAATTCTTTTCTGACTACTCTGCAATGTAACTACCATCAATAACAGAAGAAAAAGTTGTGAAAAACTCACAAATATGTAAAAATTTTTCTAAAAATTATGGTCTTAAACAACATTAGATCAGAAAAAGTAATCACAATAGCAACAAGAAATAAATTAAGGTAAAAACAAACCATAAACCACCAAAGCCTACTCTAGAAGAAGTAGGAAATATGAATAGAACTAAAAGAAACAGAGAGGTTTAATCAGTGACCTAAAACCTCCTAATGAAGAAAAACCCAAGATCAGAAGGATTCATTGGTGAAGGTGCCAAACAATTAAAGAAAAATTAACACCAGTCCTCAAACTTTTTCAAAAAGAGAAGAGGAGGAAACATGTCCTACCTCCTTCTGTGAATATAGCACTATCCTAATATAGACAAAGACCCAACAAGAAAAGGAAAACTATAGACCACTATTCCTTATCAATATAGATGCAAAAGTCCTCACAATAGTATCTATAAACTTAATTCAGAATACTGAAAGCATTGTACACTATAACCAATTGAGATTTTTCCCAATAACAAAAGAAGGGTTCAACATATGAAACAGTTTAATAAACTACCTAATAGAATAAAAGAAAAACCTACATGATCATCTCAATTGATACAGAAAAAGCACTTAACAAACTTTAACACTCCTTCATGATAAAATTAATCAATATACTAGGAATATAAGAAAACTTTCTCAACATGCTGTGGCCATGTGAAAAACTCACAACTTTCATACTCAGTGGTGAAAGACTGAAAACTTTTCTCCTAAGATCAAGAGCAAGACAAGGATGCCCATTTTCACTATTCTATTTAACGTAATACTTAAAGTTGTAGTCAGAGCAAATATGCAGGAAAGAGAAATAAAAATATCCAGATTGGAAAAGAAGTCAATCTTATAAGTCAAAAACTATAAAGAATATATATATATATATATACACACACACACACACACAAAGCTGTCAATACCAATAAATGAGCTCATAAAATTTCAAGATATTAAATCATTGCATAACTGGTTTATTTGGATTCCTACATACAATCAAGTGAAAGAAGATTAAGAGAACAGTTGTGTTTACAGTAACATAATAAAAATAAAATACTTAGGAATAAATTTAACAAAGGAGTCACAAGACTTGTATACTGAAAACTATAAATCATTGTTGAAAGGTATTTAAAAAGGCCTAAATAACTGGGAAACCTGATTCATTAGTCAGAATCATATATCTGATTTTGTTCATATATCTGAAAAGAAGTTAATATCTTACAGCTTAATAATGTGAAGATGAAAATATTACTCAAATAATTGGCAGATTTAATGCAATCCTTATCTAAATTCCAACAGCATCCTTCACAGAAATAAAGAAAACCATTCTAAAATTTATATAGAATTTCAAGGGATCCTGAATGGGTAAAACAATTTTGTAATAGATCAAATTTGGAGGTCTCAAATTTCTGATTTCAAAACTAAATATAAAGCTATAATTTAAATAAGCAATGGGATATTGGCATAGGGATAGACCTATAAACCAATGGAATAGAATTGAGACCCCAGAAAGAAATTCTCAAATCCATGGCCTATTGATTCATAACAATGATGCTAAGGTCCTACAGAACCGTCTTTTCAACAAATGGTGCCGAGACAACTGGATTTTAACATGCAAGAAAATAAAGTTGGACGCTTACCTTATACCATACACAGATATTAATTCAATATGGACCAGAGACCTTTATTTGAGACCACACATTATAAACTCAGAACAAAACTGCGGCAAATCTTCATGGCCACCGATTTAGCAATATTTTTTAAATATGATATTATAATCACGGGCAACAACAAAAGATAAATTTCATCAAAATTAAAAATTTTTGTCTATGAAAAGACACTCTAAATATAGTGAAGTACAATCTACACAATGCGAGAAAATAATTGCATATTATGTATCTGATAAGGGGTTAATATTCAAAACACATATGAACACCTATAACACAACGAATACAAATAAAAGGTTGCAAAGGGCAAATAACTTGATACAAATGGCAAATGAGTGCATTGAAGGCTCCTCAAAATCTTTAGTCATTAGGGCAATGAAAATACAAACCACAGTAAGTATCACTTCACACCAACTAGCATGGCTCTAATCAAAAACAAAGAAATAACTAGTGTTGATGAGGATATGGAGAACTTGATACTGCTGGTAGGAATGCAAAACAGTGTGGCCACTGTGGAAGACAATTTGCCGGTTTCTAAAATTGCTAAATATAGAATTACTACATAAGCCAATAATCCACTCCTTGATACATACCCAACAAAATTATAAACAAGCACTCAAGTAGTTACTTGCATGCCAGTGTTCCTAATGGCATTATTCACAATAGCCGAAAGTAGAAATATCACATGTCCATCAACAGGTAAATCAATAAACAAAATACACTATATATGAAGTATTTTCAGCCATCAAAAAAATTAAGTTCTGACACATGCAACAATATGGATCAACCCTGAAAACTTTATGCCAATGATATTTTGGTTTTGTAATTAAACAAGAGATTTCTTCCTCTCTCCCCAAAAAAGTCCTCTTTCAGTTTCTACAAACTTCCTCCTTCCCACCCCTATCCATCCACCCAGAGGAATTTTTATGTGTTCCCACCCAAGCAGATTAGAAGCCTTTGTCTTTTAATTTGAGGCCTGGGATGGAAATTAGAGGTCCAATGTCAAGAAAGAGAGGTGTCCCAGAGCCCTGTTCCATCTGAGCCTCCCACACCCCATGACTCACTTTACCCCTTAACACACTTCCCTTCCGGTTTACCATCTAAAAGAAAGAATAAACTTATTTCTCTTATTCACCAATAATTTATATAAACCAAAGATTACAAACAAGGGTGTCCTTAGCAACCTGATCTCATTCTCTTCAAATACCAATTGCTCTCCACTAAAGGGATTATCTTTTCAGACATCAATTCACTTGGAAATCTCATTTAAAAAAGAAAAGTTAAGGTATTCAAAGGTTTGCTGTGGGCAAAACATTTGCAGGAATGCATGGGGCTGAAGGTCAAAGGCAAAGAAAACAAGGCATAAGTTATTTTGCCCTCATTTCATTTGTCCTTGTACGCCCATGGTCAGTGATTAGTAAGGTCACCTGGCAGTGACAAACATCCGCTTTTGATGGCTTTTTTTTTTTTTTTGGAGACAGAGTCTTGTTCTGTAGCCCAGGCAGAAGTGCAGTGGCACAATCTCAGCTCACTGCAATCTCCATCTCGTGGGTTCAAGAGATTCTCCTGCTTCAGCCTCCTGAGTAGCTAGGATTAGAGACACCCATCACCATGCCTGGCTAATTTGTGTGTTTTTAGTTAAGGCGGGGTTTCACCATTTGTCCAAACTGGTCTCAAACTCTCACAAGAGAAATGCCATGTGATCTGCCCACCTCAACCTCCCAAAGTGCTGGGATTGCAGGCGTGAGCCACCTCACCCAGCCAGGTTGATTTTCTCCAATGGAAGTCACAAAACAGGTATAATCCAAAAATCACAGATATATCAAAAATTTTAAAACAGTGTTGGAGTCCAGGGGCAATGACTCATGAATATAATCCAAACACCTTGGGAGGCCAAGGCAGGAGAATCACTCGAGACCAAAAGTTTGAGACCATCCTGTCCAACACAGCGAGACCTCTTATCTATAAAACATTTTTAAATGATACTGGAAAATGCTAACTTGGGTAGGGAGAGTTTCAATGCATCATTGCCTGGCCTTCTGGGTTTTGCTCTGAACCTCGTGACAGATGATTAAGTCATGTGTCCAAGCTCAAGGACTTCCTGTTGGACACAGATGATGCTCCCTGGAGCACCCTGCTCCAATCCCCCTCCCTTCAACTTATCCCAGTGTATTATTTTCAGCCCAGACCAGGACAAGCCCCACTCATGCGTCAGCCATGCCCAGGCCAGCAGCCTAGAAAAAAATCCCCATCAACCCCCACAAAGGGCAGGGTGACTCAGTTCACCCACATGGTTCAGGCCAGCTGCATGCCTTGCACTCTTTCCAGACCTGGCCCAGTGTACAAACTTCACAACCAGGGCCCCGTGCTCAGAAGGGTCCCTAATGCTTGCTTGAAGGCTCTGCTGCTTGAATCATTTTTCTTTTTTTCTGAGAATAGTCTTGCACTGTCACCTAGGCTGGAGTGCAATGGTGTGATCTGAGCTCACTCCAATCTCCACCTCCCGGGTTCAAGCAATTCTCCTGCCTCAGCCTCCCAAGTAGCTGGGATTACAGGCACCCACCACCATCCCAGCTAAGTTTTGTATTTTTAGTAGAGACAGGGTTTCACCGTGTTGGCCAGGCTGGTCTCGAACTCCTGACCTTGTGATCTGCCTGCCTTGGCCTCCCAAAGTGCTGGGATTACAAGCGTGGGCCACTGCACCCAGCCCACCTTCATCTTAATTTCTGAAAATTATTGATTTTCATTTTGTACTGATCCCTGCAAATTAAGTAGCAGTTCCTACTTCAGAGCCATCTTGGATTGCTGGAGCAGGCCAGGATTTAAAGAAGCTGGCCAGGCACAGAGCCCCTGCAACAGGGAGACCTTTCCCTTGCTCTAAAGTAACCCTCTAAGAGCCATTTCCTAATGGAGTCTGAAAGAGCCTGGTGACCTGCTCTCAACTATTTTAATCACTGGCTATCCCCTCTTCAAGAGCAGGTGCATTTCACATAAGTGCATAATTAATACTAACAAAAGGGGCTGTGCCCATGGGCTGGGGTCCTGTCAAGGGCATTCTGTGTTTGGAGTCCCTGGGAGGCACAGGACCCAGATCTGTCCTTAGAGTATGACAACAGATCACTCTTCAGTGCCCTGTCCTGAGCAAAACAAGACCTAGCAACCCTTTCGGTCAATGCTGAAGCGTCTCCCAGGCATGAGCAATGGTGGAATTTACAGGATGGTTGGCAGCACTTGGCAGTGGGCCAGCTGTGCCTCAGTGGCTCTGGCGGTTCAAACCCACAACTCAGCCAACTCACCCTGGACTCCAATCAGCCTGGCTAACTGGGAACAGCTACTCCCAGCTGGACTCAGGCATCTGAGAGAAACTTCCTTTCCCACGAAGCCTCTTTCACGGTTTCAGGAAGGAAATGGAAACAGTAAGGGGAAACCCCGAACCCATGTAACTCTAATAGCATTACCTCTTGGTCCATGGGGGTAGGGGGAGGATGCTTTCTATGTTGAATTTCATCCTGACGCCAGCCTGGTGGGGGTAGGAGCAATACCATTTGCTCCATCTCACAAACAACATTGCATCAGCCCCCCCCAAGACACAAAGCCAGAAACTGAGACTGGCTAGCAAAACCAGGACTGGAAATGACTGGGGCTTTCTGACTTGGGAGCCTTAGGGCAGGCTGCTGGTGTCTGCAGATCCCACCCTAGTGTATCCTGTGTGATCAGCCAGGGCTGAGGTTCTCTCTGCTGACAGAGCTTTCCCTCTTAAGGACACTGGTGGGGCCGTGGCCCCATCAGATCATCTATCCCTGGGAACACTCTTTTCCAGAGACCTTCAATGACAAAGTGAAAGTGGGTCCACTGACCTCCGTGTCTCTGAAAATACCCTTGTAAAAGTACATAAGGACCCAACACTGCACTTATAATCAGACAGTTCAGGACCCTCCACTCTGAGAGCATCAACATTGGCCATCTCATTCTCCTGTTTGGGTCTGAAACTCTGCCCGTGGAGCCTTGTTTCAAAGGCTAAGTTTCCAGCCAGAAGAAATGCCCATGCTCTTCTCTCCCAACCCCATGCTCCTGCCATAGCCAGGAAGGCTGAGGACAGACATGGTCTTTGCTCCCCTAGACAGAGCTGACCATGACTGAAGGACCCTCAGGGGCAGGCAGAGCCCTTTGTCCTTTTTTGTCACTATGCTGGCCTCCTTGGGAGCTCAGTCTGCTCCTTAAACCTTCTGGGAACACTTAAGGTGCCCAGCACTGCAGAAAGGATTAACTCAACTGAGATGAGACATGTTTTTCCAATTAGTTGTAAACTACCGATGTTGGAGGTTTTCCAAAACTGACTAGTTGCTTTCCCATTACCCGAGATTCCTCATTCTTTCTGCATAAATAATTTCACAAGGTTTTCAAGTAAATTTGGTAGTAAGGCCCATGACCATGGAATAAACAGGATGCTCACAGTGAAATGCTAAAGCCAAAATCTTGTCTTCCATGTGCCATGCTATGAGAAAGGAGATGGAAAGTAACTTCCACCTACCAAACTTCCCTACCTCAGGCTTAAGACACACATCAACAGGTGCAACGACATTTGTGTTGGGACACGCACATAGATAGTAAAATGCCTGTAATCCCAGCACTTTAAGAGGCTGAGTCGGGCAGATCACAAGGTCAATAGATCAATGCCATCCTGGCCAACATGGTGAAACCCCATCTCTACTAAAAAATACAAAAATTAGCTGGGTGTGGTGGCACATGCCTATAGTCCCAGCTACTCAGGAAGCTGAGGCAAAAGAATCGCTTCAACCTGGAAGGCAGAAGTTGCAGTGAGTGGGGATTGTGTCATTGCACTCCAGCCTGGCAACAGAGCTAGACTCCATCTCAAAAAAAGAAAATATTTTTCCACGGACATTTATTTCTTATGCCAAGTCAGGGACCTGCTGCTGCCAAACTGGGGAGACCAAGATCCCACAGCCAATGTGCTCACTCTCCTTAAATGGGTGTGACACCAGCGAGAGAGGCGGACAATGTGGTAAAGGCAGGGAAAACACTGTCTCACACTTACGAAGACAGAAGAGGTCCCGCAATGGGCAGGGCAGCCCTGGGAACGGGTGACTCATAATAACATAAATAGATATTATAGCAAGGGCATCAACACATGGGAGGAATTTAACAAGCCTGTTTCTTTTCTGCGATGAAGTCTTGCTTTGTCACCCAAGCTGAAGGGCAGTGGTGTGACATTGGCTCACTGCAACCTCTGCCTCCTAGGTTCAAGCGATTCTCCTTTCTCAGCCTCCTAAGTAAATGGGATTATAGGCATACACCACTGCACCTGGCTAATTTTTTGTATTTTTAGTAAATACAGGATTTCTCCATGTTGGTCAGGCTGGTCTGGAACTCCCATCCTCACGTGATCCACCTCCCTTGGCCTCCCAAAGTGCTGGGATTACAGGTGTGAGCCACTGCATCCGACCAATACATTTGTTTTTTTAAGCTCTTAAGTTTGTGGCAATTCATTACACAGCATTACCAGCTCTGACCAGAGATCTCAAGCACCAACCCCAGCTGTCATACATTTGGAAAATACCAAGTCCTCACATGCCTCTCCAGGCCTCCAAGAGACCTCCTGTGGTCCCATTAGGCTCCTAGAGGCCCCTTAGGGCACTGTCACTACTCTCTGCAGGAGCCAGGTGAGGGCAGTGAGAAGACGAGTGGCTGCAGAATTTGAAGATTCTAAGTCCTGGCCCCCTAGGGCCTCATGTGTCTTACCCAGGTGTGCTGTTAAAGTGGTGTATCACTTGACATTAACCCCAGCTGGCTGTCTGGGGCAGCCTGTCAGGTTTTGCCACTGTAAAGTTACTCTTATTTATCTTTCCATTCTGGAAGAAAGTCACTGTGCACAGCCCACACTGATGGAGGAGGCATCCTCAACTTTTATTTACTGAGTTTGGCAACCCTGCCTGCCACACCGGCACATTCCAAGTACTCCATAGATCCATGAGGCTGCTGACAATCACATTAGACAGTGCAGCTCTACTCTAGAACATCAAGGAAAACCAAGTACCCACACATCAGTCTCTCAGGTACTACTGTATTATTGTTTACTTAATAGTTTTCTGTAAAAGGGCTCACTTTTTTTTTAAATAAAATCTCACTCTGACAGCCAGGCTGGAGTGCAATGGAGTGATCTCAGCTCACTACAACCTATGCCTTCTGGGTTCAAGTGACTCTCCTGCCTCAGCCTCCTGAGTAGCTGGGAATATAGGCGTACAGCACCACATCTGGTTAATTTTTATATTTTTAGTAGAGACAGGGTTTCACCATGTTGGCCAGGCTGGTCTCGGACACCTGACCTCAGGTGATCCGCCCACTTTGGCCTTCTAAAGTGCTGAGATTACAGGTGTGAGCCACTGCAACCAGTCACAGGGCTTTTTAAAAAGGAAACTTGATATCACTACCTTGCAACGGCCCAGTATCAAGGATGGCCCTGGACATCCAGGAGGTAGAGAAGCTCTATTCCTAAACATGGGCTTTTCCAGCCTTCCTTTCTTCTCCCCCTCACAAGCCCGGGGCAGGCAGGGACCCCTTGGTCCTGGTCCCCTGGACTCCAGGGTCCCCACTCAAGGGAGCCTTCACCAGTTCACAACCAGTGTCATGGGCAGCTCTGACCCCTCCTGTGCCCCAGGTGTCTCTGGGCCAGAAAGCTGTAGATCTGTGTCTGCCAAACCTGGTTGATGATAAGAGTCACTGGAGAGCTTTCTAAAAGCTTAGACTTTCTTGAGCCCAAAGCACGTGGCTCCTAATTGAAGATACGGGTAGGGACCAGGTAAAAACAGCTCAGGTGGAGCTGATAATTAGCTACATGCCAGAGTCCTACAAGCAGGACAACCAGGCTTAGCTGTGCTCTGGGAAAATTTTCACCTGTAAGTAATGCGCAGCTGTCCGATGGAAGACCCCAGGGCAGGCCCTGACTCCAACTCTCTTTTTTGTCTCGAGACACAGTCTCACTCTGTGGCCCAAGCTGGAGTGCACAGTCATGATCTTGGCTCACTGCAACCTCTGACTCCTGGATTCAAGCGATTCTCCTGCTGCAGTCTACACAGAAGCTAGGACCTCAGGCGTGTACTACCACGCCTCGCTAATTTTTGTATTTTTAGTAGTGACAGGGTTTTGCCATGTTGGGCAGGCTGGTCATGAACTCCTGGCTTCAGCATATCTGCCCGCCTTGGCCACCCAAAATGTTGGGATGACATATGTGAGCCACCGCACCCAGCTTGATTCACTTTCTAAAATGAGCAGTACCCACTGAAGAAAAGTGTCTAGGTCAGCCTTCTCCCAAGTTCACAGGACATGGAATGAGGTGCTGACAGACCCTTTGGAGAAACTCCTTTCCCTATCCTCTGTGACCAAGAGGAAAGGAGGCTTAGTGGTCTGGTATTTCTGGGTGTACAGCTTCTTTGTTTCTTCCTTTTCTTGTCCATATCACATATCAGGTCCCTTGGATCAGGGACAGAACTAGATTATACCCCTCTGGGTGGCCGCTCACTACACTTTAGGGCCAGGTAACTGGTTTACTAAGTTCCAGGAGCCTCCCCGATGCCAGATTGAGGTGATTTAGGTGACGAGGTTTAGAGCAGATTTTGGACTCCTGAGTTGATGTTATAATGGCATGAGGCCTTGGGGCAGGGTGGATGTATTTTGTATTTGGGATGAGCACACATCTTCAGGGTCTAAAGAGCTGACTAGATAGGCAGACTGTTCCTCCCCACACAATATCCATGTCCTAATCCTGAGAACCTCTGAATATGTCACCTTATGTAGCAAAAGGGACTTTGCAGGTGGGATTAGTAAGGGGTTTGAGACAGGGAGATTGGCCTGAATAACCAGGTGAGCCCAATCTAACCACACACGTTCTTAAAAGCACAGTACTTTCTCGGGCTTAAACAGGAACAATAAAGAGGAATGGGAGGTCCAAGAAGTCACTATGCCGCACAGGGAGCAACCATGCATCTCGTTCACCTCGTGTATCCCCAGAGCCTGGAACCCAGCAGGCGTTTGGCCACAGAAAGGCAAATAAAGTGAACTTTTGTGGTTTCCTTTTGTTTTTGAGATGGAGTTTTGCTCTTGTTGCCCAAGTTGTAGTGCAATGGTGCAGTCTTGGCTCACTGCAACCTCTGCCTCCTGGGTTCAGGCTATTCTCCTGTCTCAGCCTCTCGAGTAGCATGTGCCACCACGTGCAGATAATTTTTTGTATTTTTCGTAGAAATGGGGTTTCACCATGTTAGCCAGGCTGGTCTCTAACTCCTAACCTCAGCTGATACACCCGCCTCAGCCTCCCAAAGTGCTGGGATTACAGGCATTAGCCACTAAACTGAACATTTAAGCACTGGATTCCAGCTAGCAGCCGTGAATTATTTAACCTCTCTGACCCCCCGTCATCCAGAAGTAAGGGCAGTGAAATAACCCACCCAACGTTATCCAATGAATGAACAGTGGGGCTGGCCCCACTGCAAGCTCCTCAGAACCCTTCTGGTTGACAAATCTGACAACTCTCCACCCCCACCTCGGCCTGGCCAAAATGGGCAGAATTCCTGGGTAAACAGGAGTGAAGCTTCTCATGGCCCCATTTTGTTTCTTTGCTTCATTCTGTGCCTTTGCTTTCTGGTGACTGGTTGTCATTCTATTTCCCGAGCACAGACCAGAAGAGTGTGCCAGTGCTCGTGCAGAGATCTTCAGCTCCCAGAGCTGCCCTGGGGAAGAGCTGCTGTATGGAAGGGCCTGCTCCTGACCACCCACAAGTGTCCTTAATGATGAGGGGCACCTACTGGTTCATAACCTGGCTCTGTGACTGGAGAGAGCCCCTGGACAAAGGACTTCATCTCCATGGCTGCAGTTTTCATGGCTGTGAAAGGGGACAGGGGAAATGCACCTCTTTGGGGTACAGGGACAGTAAAATGAAGCAACTTATGAGACGGCTTCTTTCACAGTCCCTGGCACTTCATTCTTTTTTAAACTTCCATTCTTTTTGTTTTGTTTTGTTTGAGACAAAGCTTTGCTCTGTTGCACAGGCTGGAGTGCAGTAGCAGTCTCAGCTCATTGCAACCTCCACCTCCTGGGTTCAACTGATCCTTCTGTGTCAGCCTCCTGAGTAGCTGGAATTACTGGCACACCCCCCCCCCACACACACACACACACCATGTCTGGCTAATTTTTGCATTTTTAGTAGAGACGTGATATCGCCACGTTGGCCAGGCTGATCTTGAACTCCTCACTCCAGGTGATCTGCCCACCTCAGCCTCCCAAAGTGCTGAGGTTACAGGTGTGAGCCACTGAGCCCAGCTGAATTTGCATTCTTTATCAAGAGTCAATCTTGAAGGCCTCTCATTTCAGATTGTGAACAAACAACATGAATCATTTTTTGGACTCAGCTGACTATCTCCTTTTCCTCCATGCTTTTATGTCTTTACCAAGTCTTCCCTCTGTACTTAAAGAGCACTCCCCAACAGTCTAGCCATCATCCTCAGGTTAACTATAAACTATATAGGGGGCCCAATTCAAAAGGCCCTTCTAAGCAGGGAGCTCCTTTCATTTGAATACTGCTGCAGGCCACGTGTAAATGCAAGGCACTGCCTTTGCTTGTATATTTCCACTGTCTTCCAGCCTAAAACCCAGCCAGTCCTAACACTGAATGACTGCCCATGTATGTTATGTAAGACCCCATGCTGGGCAGGGATACTGAGATAAGGAAGAAACACTCACATATCACTGGAAGCACCTCCAACAGAGACAGAGATAGCAACAGATGATTTCAGAACAGCATATGTGCCTGTCTACAGAGACCCACTCTTAAGAGGGGAACATTAATTCAGTTCCCAAGAACCTACCAGGTACCACCCTTCAAAGGAAGAGATCTCCATTTCACAGACTGACTTTCAAGGCCAAAGTCAAAAAGGAACCAACAGGACCAGGACCGGACCCCAGGTCTCTCTGACATCACTATCTCCCTTTATGCAAGGAGGCAGAGGCCCCTTGAAGATGTCCTTTTGCACAAGCTCCAAAGTGTCAACTAAATGTAGGTCATTATGGCTGAAAATGCATTTTCTCCTTGTCCTTGCATATGCTCTATAAGTTTGGGCTTTGGCCTGATGTTCATCTGCCTCAGCCCTAGCCAACTGCTGGCCAACAGATCACAGGGTTGTGACCCTTGGAATTGGAAGCCATTCTACACACAGTGTCTCTTCTAGGTCCTTTTTCTCATCAACCATTAAACCACAAAAAGGCCAAGTGACAAAGCACTCAGTTCCTTCACACGGTCATTCCTTCCCCCTCTTGCTTCACCTGATGCAGAAGAATTTGTCAGTCAAATTTGAGCATTACAAGAATATGCAACAGAAAGAAATAGAGAACTCAGCAATCCAAAAGCTGCTAAATGAGGATTTTCTGCATTTTTGGGAGTAATGTAAAGGAGTTCCAAGAAAAGTGAAGTCACAGCCTCTGCAGCTTATTTTCAGTTCTTAGAAAAGAGCCAGTGTCAAAGGGAAAGCGGCTCTGCCCCAGCACACAGACTCCATTGTCTGGCAGGGGGTGTCTTCTGATAAACCAGCTTGGATTTGGCACCAGAAACCAAAAAATTCTGACATTTTTTTAGTTGGTGATATCAAGGAGGAAACACAAGCCAAAGCAGTGAAAGTTATTAACATTCAGGGAAACCACACAGCTCAGCTAACATGTTGGGGTGACACCCTTCCATCACCAAGGCACCAGCAGTTTTGAGGTGACTGTTAGAAAAAACACAGTGGCCTCCTTTTCCTACCCCATGCCCCCACACATTCCTGAGATGTGTTATCACTCAGGTCACCATGTAGGCCCAACCAGCATTTTTCAATGGATATTATTTACCAAAAGATGGGGGAGGACAAATGGGTCAGGGTAAGGTACAGGTGGTTTTCAGCAGCTTGGGTCTGCTTTCTGGCATACAAGCAGGTTTAGCCACAGTAGGGAAGACTTTAGGTTAAGATCTTGGGAGGCTACTACACATCCAGCTCAGGCGCTACAACCAGGTGCCCTATAATAATTTTGTAAATAAGGTTTGCCTTTTATTTATTTATTTATTTGTTTGTTTGTTTATTTGAGACAGAATCTGGCTTCATCTTCCAGGCTGGGATACAGTCGCACAGTCTCAGCTCACTGAAACCTCCACCTCCTGAGTTCAAGAAATTCTCACGCCGCAGCCTCCAGAGTAGCTGAAATTACAGATGTGTGCCACCATGCCTGGCAAACATTTTTCTATTTTTAGTAGAGATAGGGTCTCATTATGTTGCCCAAGCTGATCTCAAACTCCTGGCCTCCAGTGATGAGTCCGCCTCGACCTCCCAAAGTGTTGGGATTACAGACATGTGCCACTGCACCCAGCCATTGTGAGTAAATTTTAACCTAAGAATTCTGTAACAGAGATCTCATTGTCTTCACCAAAATTTAATTTCAATGTAATCAAAAGAAACTCGAGTGACCCAGCCAGGAAGAGTGCCTAAGGAGAAATGATGATGAGATGGAATGTTATGTCCCAGATGAGACACTGGAACAGGAAAGGACATTAGGAATAATCCCAAGAAATATGAATGAAGTAGAGACTTGGGTTAATAAAAGCATCTCAATATTTGTCCATTAATTTTAACAAATGCACCTTACTAATGTAAGATGTTAATTATAAGGGAAGCTGGGTACAGGTACATGGGAACTGTTTGTATAATCTCTGCAATTTCTCTGTCTCTCTCTCTCTCTCTCTTTCTGTATGTGTGTGTGTGTATGTGTGTGTGTAGACAAGCAAGAATGTACTTATACTCCCAGCAATAATGATTTGGTGCCTACCAAGTGTCACATACCATGTAAAAGTGATCTACACATATCTTCATTTATTCCTCACACTAGTGCTATGAGCTGGGCATAGTCTGCATTTTAGGATAAAGAAATTGAAGAACAGAGATGCTAGAATACCTTGCTCATAATCACATGGCAAGGTTACTGGCAGATAAAGGGCTCAAATTCAGGTTGACAGGACAGCTCAGCAATATTGCCTAATATATCCCAAACTGTGAACATAAAACAGTTCAAAACAAGCTGCGTGAGGGCTATGAAAACAAGGCACACTTTCAAGTCTACCCCATATTAGAAAAAAAAGAGTTTAAAAGCAGAGCACATGCCGGGCACAGTGGCTCATGCCTATAATCCCAGCACTTGGGGAGGCCGAGGCAGTTGGATCACGAGGTCAAAACATTGACACTATCCTGATCAACATGGTGAAACCCCATCTCTACTAAAAACACTTTTTAAAAACATTAGCTGGGCATTGTGGCAGGTGCCTGTAGTCCCAGCTACTCAGGAGGTTGAGGCAGGAGAATTGCTTGAACCTGGGAGGTGGAGGTTGCAGAGAGAAAAAATTATGCCACTGCACTCCAGCCTGGCAACAGAGTGAGATTCAGTCTCAAAAAAAACAAACAAAAAGCACAGCACACCCAAGACACAACACTCAATGCTGGAGAGGATGTCCATAAGTCCACCAATATCACCATACATTCTGTGCAATCAAGAAACTTACTTGGATGGGGGTGGGGTAGGCTCCTGTGTGTAATTCCAGCACTTTGGGAGGCCAATGCCGGTGGATTACCTCAGGTCAGGGGTCTGAGACCAGCCTGGTCAACAGGGCAAAACCCCATTTCTATCAAAAATACAAACATAGCCTGCTGTGGTGGCACACTCCTGTAATTCCAGCTACTCGAAAGGCTGAGCTGGAGAAATGCCTGAGCCTGAGAGGGGGAGGTTGAAGTGAGCTGAGATTTTACCACTGCACTCCAGCCTGGGAGACACAGTGAAACTCCCTCTCGAAAAAAAAAAAGAAAAAAAGGAGAGCCATGTGCGGTGAGTCACACCTGTAATCTCAGTACTTTGGGAGGCCAAAGTGGGTGAATCACCTGAGGTCAGGAGTTTGAGACCAGCCTAATCAACATGAAGAAACCTAGTTTCTACTAAAAATACAAATATATACATATATAAATATATGCATATATATAGATATATACATGTACATACATACATATATATATATATATATATATATATATTTTAGCCAGGCAGTGGCACCACTACCCTATTCATCACCAATGTTTGTTGATTGATGTCCCTTCCTCTCTCTCTCTCTCTTTTTTTTTTTTTTGGAGTTGGAGTCTGGCTCTGTAAAGCCTCCTAGGCTGGTGTGCCGTGGGGTGATCTCAGCTCACTGCAACCTCCACCTCCTGGGTTTAAGTGATTCTTCTGTCTCAACCTTCCAAGTAGCTGGGGCTACAGGCATGCACTACTACGCCTGGTTAATTTTTGTATTTTTAGTAGGGATGGGGTTTCACCATGTTGGCCAGGATGGTCTCAAACTCCTGACCCCTCCAGTGATCCACCTGCCTTGGGCTCCCAAAGTGATAGGATTACAGAAATGAGCCACCATGCCCCCTTTTTACTTTTTTTGAGTTGGGGTCTCCCTATGTTTCCCAGGTAGGCCCTCAAGCGATCCTCCCACCTCAACCTCCTGAGTTGCTGAGATTGCAGGTGAGTGTCACCTTGCCTGCCATGATTTTGTCACCACAGACCCCTCTCATTCCCTTTCATAGGAAATCACTGAGAACTGGAAAGCTTGAGCCAAGAACTAGGGAAACTGATATTTGAACTCATTTCTGTTGGGTGCCAAATTTTTCTGTGCCTCTTTCTGTGAAAATTGGAGGTGGCAAGATCCAGTGGCTCACACATATAATCCCAACATTTGGGAGGCCTAGGTGGGTGGATCACCTGAGGCCATTGCACAGCAGTTTGGACAACAAGAGTAAAACTCTATCTTGAAAAACAGAAAGAAAGAGAAAGGAGAGAGGAAGAGAGAATGAGAGAGAGAGAAAGAGAGTTAGAGAGAGAAGAAATAAAGGAAAAAAAATCAGAGGCTTTGGTCCCTTGATCTGACATTCTGGAGTAATTCTGTTCCTGCTTGAATGTGATCTCCTTGAGGCAAAGTCTGGGTCTCCTTCCTCTTGCGTGCCCACCCTGGCCTGTCTGCCCCACACTAGCTGCTCAATGAAGGCTAGCCCATGTAGAGTATGGGTTTGAGGCATCCCAAGACTTGGAGTTGTAGAAGATGTGAATGAGAAGCCTTGGAATGCTGTGCCCATTAGAAAATGTGTATATCCCACAGTTCATCCAAGAGACTGCTCCCTCCGATGCCAGTGCTCAGAGCTCCCCTAGTCAGGGTAAAACCTTGGATGGCCAAGTACATTGGCTCAATATTTGCCTTGAGTAGCTGGGTGCAGTGGCTCCAGCCACTGTTGGATCTGTAATCCTAGCACTTTGAGAGGCTGAGGCGGGTATTCAAAATATGATAAACGTAATATCTGCAATGTTTTGAGTGTAACACAAAATTTGAAACAAATTTTTAAAATTAGATGTAATTCCTTTACATCAATATAAAAAATCCCCTCATGGCAAAACACGGTAAGCAACATCGAAGGACAAACAACAGACTTAAAAGCAACAGTATAAGTCATATCGCCAAGAGCTAATTTGCTTAATATATCTAAAGCTCCTACATATCATCAATAAAACAATAACCATATAATAGAGAAATAGGTTGCACATACGAACAGTGAGTCCTCAGAAAAAGAATTACAAATGACTCATTCACATGAAAAGATGCCCAAACTCTGTAATAAGAGATATATAAGTTAAAAATCAGAAGAAAATAACATTTTCGCCAATCAGATAAACTCTAGTAGCACTCTGTATTGTTGAGTATATAAGGAAAGAGACACACTAAAACCTTGTTGGTGTAAGTACATAACGATAAAATGTTAATGGAGAACAATTTGGAAATGTGAGAGATAATGTATTTGCATGTAAGTATTATGTACTTCAGCATAGATATAACAGGAAAAGTGGCGGGGACAACTAAAACATGTTACATTCAGTTGATGGAGTGAATACTCTACAGCCATCACAAAGAATGAGGCAGTCTCGTAAGTACCAAGATGAAGTGATCTCTTAGATACCCAGAGCAGCAGATCTTCTTCCTTGTTGGCTTCACAACTGGTAGAGTCATCTTTGGTAAGGTAAAGCAGAACATCTAAATCAAGAATATGACTTCCCATAAATACTGAAGAAGAATTCAAAGCTACCAATTGAGGAAAGAGCTTTTTATAAAGCAGTGTAAAAATCTACAAATTACCTAGAAAACAGAACATCCTGCAGAAAATTCTAAAAACATCCAAAATGGAATTCTTTACTGCACTTGCATGCTAACCTGTGTCATCATCCTACCGTATCTGCTTCTATTCCTCCTCAGACAACCCCAGATAACAGCACAGAGAGCCCAGAAATCCTTAAACTGCATGTAAGCTCATGATGTTAAAAACAGCCAGAGGGTGATTAACTCATGTGTGTTCTCAGATCATCCACGGGAACAAGAAAGCAGTCAACTTTTCCAAATGCATAGAAACAGAAGCAGAAAGCAAGTGATTTAATCAAGACACCACAGAGATTAAAGGTAAGCATCTACTTACCACGTGAATGAGTGTTTGTCTCATTTTGATCTCTTTCGTAACCAACTATACAAAATTCCTATGAACTGAGCAAAGGGTTATTATACTCTCTTGTGAAATCAGAGGTACTAGATTAACTGAATCCATAACTGCTAAACTATGAAACACAACTAAAGGCTAAACTATGAAGCTTCAGTTTTATTTTAGGCAACCTCCTGACATAAACACAATCTATATTTAAAAAAAAAAAGCTCAACAACATACACACATTCCCAAAAAAATCACACAGAACACAAACACACAGAAAGGGTGGGCCTGCTTCCTATCCACAGCACTGTCAAGCTTGCTCTGGTAAATGAAAGCCAGCAGAAAGCTCATCCCTGAACAGGATGAAGGGGATGAATACAAGAACAAGGAAGCCCTTCTATGAAGAGAGTTTGGAATGTGTCTCTGTGTGTATATGTACTCACATGTTTAGTCTCTTTGGTGTGTGAAAGGAAAATAAATCTTGGGGCCCCTAAATCACTAAGCTAGAGGGAAAAGCCAAGCCGGGAACTGCTTAGGGATAACCTGCCTGTCACTGAGATACATGCATAGCTGATTGCCTCCTTTAAAAAGGCTAATCAAAAACTCAAAGAATGCAAGCACTCCTCTCTTTCACCTATCTGTGACCCAGAAGCTCCTTCCAACTTCAAGTCTTTTTTCTGTCTTTGCTTCACGTTGTCCTGCCTTTCTGGACACAACCATTGTACTTCTTACATATGTTGGCTGATGTCTCACGTCTCCCTAAACTGTATAAAACTAAGCTGTGTCCCGACCACCCTGGGCACATGTTATCAGGACTTCCAGAGACTGTCTAAGAAGGGTGCATCCTCAAACTTGGCAAAATAAACTTTCTAAATTAACTGAGACTTGTCTCAAATTTTCAGGATTACAAATAATACCAGCAAATCCTGAGACCCACTGAAGGGAAAAAAGAAGGTAGTCTAACTTCATTATGACTGCAAAAATGCATCTGGTATATCCATACAATAGGATATTACTTAGCAAATGGAAGAAAAAGAACTACTGACACAAAAAAACACCATGGATGAATCTCAAAATAATCACGTTGAATGAAAAAAGCCAGAAAAAAAGAATACCTACTGTATGATTCTATTTATATAAGTTAGAAAATGAAAAGTAATCTACAGTTACAAAAAAGCTTATCAGTGGTTGCCTATGGATCAGAGGCAGGAGGGAGACAGTACTGAAGGGTACATGGAAACTGTTGGGATGATAAGTATGTCTATTATCTCTAGTGGTGACAGCTCTATGGCTGAATACCTATGTGAAAACATCTAACTTTACACTTCTAATATGTGCAGCTTGGGTGTCACTTGACTCCTCAATAAAGCTGTTTAAAATGTTTTGATAAAAATAAGTTCATATTGACCACCAGTTGGGTTTAACTGAAACCTTACAAAATGAAGATTATTTTCACTTTCAGAAGGATATCTGATCGCAGTTACATATTATGCTTTGTAAACAAGCAATTTCAGAATAAATACAGATTTCAAATACTTAAATGTCTGTATTTCTTCCCATTCACCCTTTTCATTATTTTAAAGCAGCTACAGCATTTTACAAAAAAAAATTCCATCACTTCAAGTTTCTTACAGAGACTCTCTGAAATTTAATAAACAGTTAACTTTTTGAAGAAGATGGGACCTTAAACACCATCCTGTCCAACTTTGTCAATTTAAGGAAATAAACTTAGTCCCTTCCCTTGTAGGGAGTTCATCCAGTCTCATGGCTTTGAAGTCAGCTCTATGTTGCTGACACCTACCTTTGTCATTTTAATCTTGACCTCCCCACTGAACTACAGATATTTATTCCACTGCCCACTAAACCACCTCACTTGACTATCTAATAAGTATCTAAAATGAATTGTGGCCAAAAGGTATCTTCTGATTCCCCTCACCACCAACTTCTCGAATTTTCCCCATCTTAGTAATTGAACCATCATACATTCAGTTGCTCAACTAAAACCTAGGAATCAACTCTTGACTACTCATCTCCTGCCTTCCACATAGAATCCACACTTAAGTTCTTAGCTCTGTCTGCAAAGTACATTGCTAAAGCTGGCCCAGGCTCCATCTACACAGCTACTATGGCTTCTTACCCAGACAACAGCTCTGAAAGGTCACCATTTTCTCTTCTACCTCTACCAGTCATCACTACACAGTAGCCACAGTCATGAGGCCATCAATCCCCAGACCTAGAACACTCTACAGACTTGCTGCCATCATTAAAGTGACATCCTAACTCCTTATTCTACCCTAAAATATCAAGGCCCTTTCCACCTCTCTAGCCTCATCTACTACTATTTCTTCTCTGGATACATTCCAACATTTCCTACTGACAGTCTCAAACACCCTAAACTCATTTCCACCCCAAAACCAATGCTTTGCCACCTCCATACCTGGAATGCATACAGATACTTCATCATTCATATCTCAACTCAAATAACGTCTTCAAAAGCTTCCCAAACCTCGCAATCTACAGAAGCATCCCCTAGTGAGAAGCTGGTGGTAAGGGGAATCAGGAGCCCTTTGACCACAATAAGTTTGGAAATGTATTAGGTATTCAAGTAAATATTTAATTCACTTATCATAGACCCCATTTTACTGATGTTATGGTACTTATCACTATCTCAAATTATCTTGTAAAGTTCTTTACTTATTTATTATATATGTTAATAAAATTCATTCATTCATTCCTGCTATGCCTATCAGAAGCACTAGCCCAAATAAGAACTGTGATCTTGAAAGCATTAATTTTTGGGTGCCTGGTACTACTGGTTAAAAAGTACCCATGTGCATTTTTTTTACGTCTATTTTAGTTCTTTTTTAATTCCTAAGTATGACGATTGGGTTTCCACACTCAAACCTAAGTGTGAACATTTTTACAACATCAGCACATTACCAGTCTGACGTTTAAAAATAAAGGTCAATTTCAGGCCGGGCGCGGTGGCTCACGCCTATAATCCCAGCCCTTTGGGAGGCCGAGGCGGGTGGATCAGGAGGTCAAGAGATCGAGACCATCCTGGTCGACATAGGTGAAACCCCGTCTCTACTAAAAATACAAAAAATTAGCTGGGCATGGTGGTGCGTGCCTGTAGTCCCAGCTACTCGGGAGGCTAAGGCAGGAGAATTGCTTCAACCGAGGAGGCGGAGGTTTCAGTGAGCCGAGATAGTGCCATTGCACTCCAGTCTGGGTAACAGCAGCGAAACTTCGTCTCCAAAAAAAAAAAAAAAGGTCAATTTCAACTGTCCAATTAATTCTACAAGATTCCAAATCTCCTTCCTTAAATCTTTTTACATCAGTACATTACCTGTCTGATGTTCAAAACTAAATTTCAATTTCAGCTGTCCTATTAATTTTACAAGTCTTCAAATTATGCTTCTAAAAAAACTGAAAAATTCAACGACTGGCCTGCCTCATTATCATGAGATTTCTATTTGATATAATATCAACTTATCAATTTACATGAATATTGTTGATTTTGAGATTGCATGGCCTGTCACTACAATAGCACACTTTTTGATAAGGATAAGGTAAATATAAAAAGTATTTACTTTTAATGATTAAATTGCGATCTCTAATACCTTACCTTCGGGATACTTAGCAAATTGTCACTTACATAATATAGTATGTAAATGTACCAATTTAAACTTTTTTTTTTTTTTGAGACAGAGTTTCACTGTTGTTACCCAGACTGGAGTGCAATGGCATGATCGCGGCTCATGGTAACCTCTGCATTCTGGGTTCAGGCAATTATCCTGCCTCGGCCTCCCGAGTAGCTGGGACCACAGGCACGCACCACCATGTCCAGCTAATTTTTGTATTTTTAGTAGAAACGGGGTTTCACCTATGACGACCAGGATGGTCTCGATCTCTTGACCTCATGATCCACCAGCCTAGGCCTCCCAAAGTGCTGGGATTATAGGTGTGAGCCACCGCGCCTGGCCCAATTTAAACATTTTTAATTTCTTTATTTTCTTTTTTAGAATTTCAAAGCTTTCAGACACTGCTACCAATAAAATCACAAGATTTTTTACCTGGTTTTTACACATTATAAATGATCTCATAAATCATTAATCACTGGGATGTACATTTTATAAGGACAGAGATATTTATCCAGTTGGTTCATTGTATCCCCCAGCACCTATTACTGGTATATTATCAGCTTAAAATAATATGTATTGTTAAATAGCTGCAAGCTCCTGTTTTATCTTATGGAGCTCACCGTATTACTTCCACATTTAGAGCATACTGCTAATATATGTAATCTCTTCTTGCTTTTGCTTGATGCCATGAAAATATTAAGCATGATTTGAACAGCAATTCTAAATCACAAGTTCTTGGCTTTCAAGTTATGCAGTGATATGTGGCAAATGGGTGGCAAGAAATCAACATAGATTTTCCCATAAGGTGTGATCAACATAGATTCTCTTACATTGTGCTGAGGAGGCAAGACTCAATATGGAGTCTGGATACACAGACAGCTCTAGGGCTAGGGAGAAAGCCACCAATGGAAGACCATCTGTCTGTGCATGAGAGTATCAAATTTTATACTGATGCCAAGGTGAACGTTAAATAGCACTACAGGGCTGATAACGAATGTTGCTATAATAAAGTAGTTAGAAGCAACCACTGTGAATCATAAAAAAGCAGCTCAGTTTTTGGTGTGCTGCAAGTCATTTATACTAATGAAAATTACAATAGTCAAGTTCATGAATAATCATTCATGAATAATCAAGATTATTCCTAAGACATTACTCTTGCCCTCACATTTCTAAGAAAAAAGCAGCAGAGATACAACTAGTTTGCTAGGAACTACATACAACACAGTGAACGTGAGTGGGAATGTGTGTCATCTGAATGCCACCTATCATGTCAAAGTAGGCTGACACTGCAGATCTGAAGCAAGCAGCTTTCTACCACCTAATACATCCTAAATATGAATCCCTGTTTTATCTTCAACCAAGTAAATTCTGGCATTTATAACCTGTTTCTTAATATAAAAATAAGAATAATCCCTGTCTAGATTTGTAAATAATAAAATTTACAAAGAAAAAGAAAAGTAAACATATACTTTTAATTCTTTGATCAGCATGGTCTGCCTACCTAGTTGGCTGGATGGACTGAGAAGGAGCAGGTTCAGAACCCTCTGGGAAAGCTACTATACAAGGTAAGATGACAAGTAAACAGACCATTATTTAACAAACAAAATGGTCTTTTATAAAATATGCATTATACCACTTCACAGCCACCAAGATGCCTATAATCAAAAAGATAGTAACGGTTGAAAAGAATGTAAAGAAACTGGAACCCTCACACATTGCTGGTGAGAATGTAAAATAATACAGTCACTTTGGAAGACAGTTCCTCAAAATGTCAGCTACAGTTATCATATGAACCAGTAATTCCACTCCTAGGTATACACACAGAAGAAGTAAAAACAGATCTACACAAAAGCTTCTACGCAAATGTTCACAGCAGCATTATTCATACTTGCAAAAAACATAAAAACAACCCAAATGTCCATCAACAACAGACAAATAAAATGTGGTATACCCATATAATGGAATAACATTTCACAATTAATAAAAAAATGTATGATGATATGCAAAGATAGATAAACCTTGAAAACATGCTAATGAAAGAAGTCAGACACAAAAGACCACAAGTCATCTGATTGCACTTAAATAAAACATCTAAAATAGGCAAATCTATAGAGACAGAAAGTATATGAGTGGTTGCTTAAGGCTGAAAAATTTGGGAAAAATACGGAGTGACTGTGAATGGGTACAAAATTTCTTTTTCTGATGGAAATGTTTCAGATTAGACAGTGGTGATAGCTCTACAACTCTGACTACATTAAAACCATTGAACTGTACACTTTAAATGGGTGAGTCCTATGGTATGTGAACTATATCTTGATAATGATATTAAACTATATTGTGCATTATCTTTAAATAATCATAGCTTTCAACCATCAAATAACATGTCTTATCAAGATGAAGTATGGACATGTTGTCACCCCAACAGCTACATTCCATATGGCTCACAAAGTCCTCTCACAGCCCCCAGTCCCCATGACCAAGAGTATTCCCCAGGGCATTTCTGCCAGAGCTCCCAGAGAAGATGCTTTCTCTTCCTCGGATAATGGGTAAAGCTGGTTTCAACTGGGACTCCTTCTGTGACAAGAGAGAATAGGCTAACACTAATAAAAGCAGAATGAGAGAGGGAATGGGGCAGTGGGATAAAGGAGGGGGAAAGAGGAAGGTGAGAAAGGAGGAGACACAGAGAGGAAGAACACAGTAATTATTGTTGGAGCATCTGTGTCCAGCCATGCTGGCTAGTTTAAAGTGGGTTTCTGTAATTTGCTTTTAGGAGGGTCTTAATATGTTACTTCACTACAAACTCTTTCCCTACTTAACTGATAAACTTTCTAAGAATATATACACAAGTAAAACTAAATTCTGGGAATTTTTAAATAAAAAGACATATGAAACATTGGAAAGAGCACACATAGCTCAGTAGTTAAATGAAGTCAGACAGACTTAGATTCAAATGTGAGTCCCAGGCTTACTTGAGTGACCTGAGGAACACAAAATTTAACTTCCCCAAACCTTAGTTGCCACTTCTGTATAATGGGAGCCCTAGGTTTGATTTTCTTACAGACAGGCCACTGTCCATATTAAATGAAATAACTCATGGCAGTGTCTCAATACCTGGCATATGAGAACACAACAATATGAGCCACCATTATTAGTGGTAAACTCATGATTTATCACACGTATATTTAGAACATAAAAAAGTATTGTTTTAAAGCAAAGATAGTATGAATAAGACTAGTAGGTAAGAGCCAGAGGAAACTGTACCATGCTTCACAAAAAAATACTTCTTATTCATTTGGAGAGCATTATTTTAAGACATGTTAGAAACTAAACCTAGTAATGGTAAACACAACAGCCAGAACCAGAAATGCTAATTCATAAAAATCAATTCTGGTTCTTAGCTAACCTTGCCCAATACATACTTTGGTCAGAGTTATTTCTTCTTAGCCCTCAGTCTGCAATCACTTTAGGAAACCACTTCCCACTTGCAAATAGACAGCTTTAGACAACTATTTAGATAGCTAAGCTTTCTGTCCTTCTACAACACTGCATATTATTGCATCCACATGAGAGAATTCCCTCCACTCATCTACTGCCCATAGATATCACTAACTTGGCTCAGACACAAGTTCTCTCCAAAAGTGACCTTGTGATCACCCAGTTCTGAGTTTATTCATTCATTCAACAAAGACTTAATGAGAACCTACTATGTGCAAGGTACTGTACTAGGTACCAGAGATGCAGAGAATAAGAGAGATACCTCTTCCCTGTGTTCTTATGAGGACCTGTTGCCTCCTCATCACAACACTGATCACACTGATTTCTGATTTCCTAATTACTTCTCTGCACCCCCTACAGAGACTCTAAGCAAAGCTGATTTGCACTGTGTCACATTATTTTGAATAAGTCATGGAAAAAAACTGAAATGGAATGACGTGTCAGCACAATATAGCATCAGCATAGCTATTTGCATGGTCAGAGACTCATGCAGAACAAACTCTGAAGTGTGTAGACACACAAACTTTACAGGTCACTGAGTCTCCCATCAGTGCTGAATATAGCCTGCCCCTGAGATCTTGGCTACATCTAGAGCTTGATCCAAAATATATAATACAGATATAAAATTACATGACACAAATATAAAATATGCATTTATTTTTATAAATATATGTATTAGATTATCTTTTCATTGAAAATATGTCTATACCAGGTAAAGAAGAATAAAGCTGCACATAGATTAGCTAAAATGGAATTTCTCAGATGAAATGCACCAATTCCAGAAAAAACACAAACTACAACTCACCCGACATGAATTTAAATAGCCCTGTAACTGTTAAGAAAACTGACTTTGTAATTTAAAATCCCATAAACATCTCTAGGCCAGTGAGGTGCGGTGGCTCACACCTGTAATTCCAGCACTTTGGGAGGCTGAGGTAAGTGGATCACCTGAGGTCAGGAATTCAAGACCACTCTGACAAACATGGTGAAACCCTTCTCTACTCAAAATACAAAATATTAGCTGGGCGTGGTAGTGAGTGCCTGTAATCCCAGCTACTCAGGAGTCAGAGGCAGGAGAATCCTTGAACCCAGGAGGTGGAGGCTGCAATGAGCCAAGGTCATACCATTGCACTCCAGCCTCGGAAACAAGAGCAAAACTCCATCCTCCACCTCCCCACCAAAAAAAAAAAAAAAAAAAAAACTTGGCCTAGATGGCTTTACTAAAGAATTCTATCAAATTTTTTAGAAAGAATTAACACTGGTTTTAAACAATCCCTCCCAGAAAAATAGAAGAGAAAGGAATACATCTCAATTTAATAAAGGGAGTGGTCTAGACGTAACGAGACTAAGGAGAGTTTAGAATCAAATGCAACCTGTAATTCCAACTAGATCCTGTTGTTAAACAGAATTTGATCAGTTAACCAGTAAATCTTGAATAAAGTTGAAGATGTGATGATAGAAATGTATTAATTCTCTAATTTTAATGGTCTTTTTGATATCACACAGAAGAATGTCTTTAGAAAATGCCACTAAAATATTTGGAAGCAATGAGTCATCAAGTCAGCAACTGATTAGCAAATGGTTCAGGGATTAGTAAATGTTATCTGAATTGTACTGATAACCTTCCTGTAAATTTAATCTTGTTTTAAAACAAAGAAAAATTATTTCTTAAAAATATAGGAGGCTATCTTTATAATCTTAGGATACAGAAGAATTTCCTAAACTAGGTATAAAAACACTGCAAATATAAATGTTATAAATTCAGCCACATGAAGATTAAGAACTTTATAAATGGAACATTATTCAGCTTTTCAAAAGAAAAGAAATTCTGGCTTTTATGAGTCATATAACATATGTGACAACATGGATGAACCCTGAAGACATGCTAACTCAGATATGCCACTCACAAAAAGACAGATGCTGTAAGTTTCCACTTATAGGAAGTATCTAGAATAGTCAAATCCATAGAAACAAAAGGCCAGCTGCTGGGCCTGGGGGAAATAGAGAGAGTTGATTAATTAATATACAGTTTCATTTCTGTAAGATGAAAATGTGGAGATCTAGTATTCAATGTTGTGAATACACTCATCACTACTGAACTACCCACTTAAAGATGGTTAATATGGCAAATTTCATGCTTTTTACCACATACATATATACATTTGTGGATAACACTTGAAGAAAGAAAGAAAATTGTTGACACAATATTGCAGAAATCTCTCCTCTCTGGGATGTGATCTGAAAAGGGTACACAGGGAACTTAAAAAAAAATTCCTTAAGTTCAAGTACAAGTGGTTTTCATCATCCTCTAAAAGGATAAACTCCTGCAAATCTAATTTTTATAATCAACTCCCCAGGAAAGGGAAGATGAACCAGTACAAAAGCTGTGAAAATAAATAAAGAACTAAAGGACAGGGAAGGCAAAAGGAAAGAATCATGAATTCTCTCAGTATTATTAACTTTACTTTATATTTTCTAAATAATAAAGGATCAATTTCTGTACCACAATTTAAAGTTATAAGTGGTACTGGTCAAACTAGATGTACTTTATGTAACTACCAAATATCTTTCTAAAATATGGAGCCAAATAATATCAATCCCTCAGCCTTTCTATATTTCTCACCACAACAGGAGGAGTCAGACAGGACAGGGGCAGTCCTCAGTTGTCTGAACAAGAAGAAGCAGAAAGAGGCACTGAGGGCCAGTGTTCTGCCTCAAGAAAGAAGCAGCTGGTGGCTACACAGTATACAGTTTGTTGCAAGGCCTCCCACTTCTGACTGCTTTCCCGCTAAGAAGAAATAAAAAGTAAGGGTCAACAATATACCCACATGGTTTCTTATGGGGGGGGAGAAATTAAAATGTCTAATTCATCTTCTCAATAGTTTTAAAACATGCAAATCAAATTCTAAATTTTCTGTTGTCAACTGGCTATATCAGCTGGGACTCAGGTCAGATACAGACAGGTCACTGAGGCTGACTGAAAATCACCTATATTTTACTCTTATTTTTATTCACAATGCTTTCAGAAAAAAAAAATTTCTGATTAAAATTTTTCTCATCATTCTACTCAAAGTACCATAGGCACTTTATTCTATCAGATGAGATTCTTACTCTGAAAAATACAATGGAATTCTTTAAAAATAAAATATGTAATGTCCAAATAGAATCTTGAGTCCTGCCCTATTCCCTGAACTTCAGATTGACATCTTCAATGTTCTTCACATTTCTACTTCAAAGTCTAGCCAGCATCTGAAACTTAACACAGTCAAAAAGAGTATCATTCATATCCACCCCTTCTCATATTCCAACAGCCATTTCTCTTCCAGGTTGCTGTCAAAGGCTGTCACACTTACCTTCCACTGAGCTATTAACACTTAAACTGTCCATGGGTAGTGAAGCTAAAAGAGCATAGATTGTAACACTCCTTCTGGGGCCTCAGGGCCTGCACAGAGTTTTGCTCCTCCCAGCACCCAAAAGCACTCACCCCAGCTCCTGCACACGCTTACCTGCATGTTCCCTCCCACGATGGGTTGAGCACAGGGAGTTCTAGTGAGTGGAGTCTGCCCCTGCCAGCGCCTAAGTGCTACTTACAGCACCCACATCCCAGTTCCCACCAGCAAAGCGTTCAGGGAAATTATTCTGCTTCACTATCTCAGTCAAGTGATCAAATCAACATCAACAGTGAGCAGTCACATTGAAAGTACACACCCTTTCCTTTGTATGATGTGATGAAAAGGACACTTCATCTTTTTGGTCCTCCTCCCAGGCATCCATAAACCCAGACATATTATGAGCAACACATTTGATAAATCCCACTTGAGGGATATTCTACAAACTACATGACCAGTAGTCATCAAACTTGACAAGGTCAACAAAAAAGAAAGAAAAGTCTGAGAAACCGCCACAGTCTAAAGAAAGCTAAGGAGACACAATAACTAAATGTAATATGGTAACCTGTATAAGATCCAGGAACACAAAAAGGACCTTATTATAAACTGAATGTTTGTGTCCTGCCCAGAATACTCATATGCTGAAGCTTTAACCTCGAATGTAATAGTATCTGGAGCTAGGGTGTTTGGGAGGTAATCAGCATTAGATGAAGTCATGAGGGCAGGGCCCTGGTCTGATGGGATTAGTGCTCTTATAAAGAGACACAGAGAGCTTGTTCTTTCTCTCTTCTGGTGAGAACACACCTAGGAAAGGGGACTGTGCTGTGTGCAAGTGAGGAAGAGACTCCTCACTGGAACCCAACCATCCTGGCACCCAATCTCAGACTTTTCACCTACAGATCTGTGAAAACAAATTTCTTTTGTTTAATCCACTCAGTCTATGGAATTTTGTTATGGCAGCTAACTGATAGAGACCTTAAGTAAAAACTAAAGAAATCAATCATGTATAGAATTTAGTCAATAATAATGTATCAATATTACTTCACTAAATGTGACAAATGACCACACTAATGTAACAGTTTAACAAGATAAAAACTGAATGTAACTTTTTGAAAACTCTACTATTTTCACAACTTTCTGTAAATTTAAAACTCTTTTAAAACACAAAGTGTATTTCTAAAAATTCGATGGCTTCCTATGATATTTTTCTTAAACCAAAGGCCTCCCAATCTCTTTTACTCATTATCTAATACTTACACCTTGTTTACTCTGGTGTACCATGTTCATCTTTACAAGGGTTACACAGTATGAGTTCCATACATGTACATGTTTCTCAAAATTGATTAAACTGCACACTTAAGATCTATGCATTTCTCTATATATGTTATACTTCAATTACAACTGTTTTAAAATATATGATTACCAAATGAATACTCTTATGACTTAAAAAGTACCCTTGAATTTGGTGGCTGAAAACACTAACATTTCATTAGCTCTGGAATCTGCAATTTGGACATGGATCAGCATGGACAATTCATTACTTCTCTCTTTGCCAGTAGCCAGTGACTGGTATTATCTAAAGGCTCACTCACTTACATGTCAGATGGTAAATGCTGGCTGAGACTTTAGCTGGGCCTGTAGGTTCAAGCACCAACACAAGGCATCTTTATGTGCCCCGAGATTCCTCATGATATGGTGGCTGTGTTAGAATAACTTTATATTCAGTGTGACTCTAATTCTGTTTCAATATACACACACATTCTAAAAAAAATTAACAGAAGTTTTCCCTGGAGTGAAGAAAAATGAGTGATTTTCAAACTTTCATAGTTATACATCTTTCTTTTATAAATTTTATACCATAAACATGTATTACTTTCTAAATAAGATGAAAAAAATTCAGTTCCCTGTTAACGTACATAATACACTAGTGTAAACACAAATGAAATTGAAAATGCAAAAATGTCAAACATATTTACATTATAAGAAAAGGAATCTGCTCACAAACAGCAAAAACGTTATGAAATACTTGATTCATTCTGCCTTACTTCCCCCTCCCATCATGAGACAGATTTTCACTCCTGTTGCCCAGGATGGAATGCAATTTGCTCACTGCAACCTCCACCTCCTGGGTTCATGTGATTGTCCTGCCTCAGCCTCCTGAGTAGGTGGGATTACAGGCATGCACCACCATGCCCGGCTAATTTTTGTATTTCTAGTAAAGATGGGGTTTCACCATTTTTGTCAGGCTCGTCTTGAACTCCTGACCTCAGGTGATTTGCCTCCCCCAGCCTCCCAAAGTGCTGGGATTACAGGCCTGAGACACCTCAGCCAGCTCACCTTACTTTTCAAGTTTCAGATGAACTGAACATCAGCACATCAGAAACTAACAAAGAACACAAACATGCTTGATGATATCTGATGTCTTCTAAATCACACATCTGGCCCTTTTCATGGCACAGCTCTCCCTTAGTTCAATTCCTTCCTCAAAACCTTCTCTCCATATTTTCCTTTAATCAAAATCACCTACTAAACATTACCCTAGAAATAAAATCATCTGAAAAGCAAGGCCTACAAAGGCAAACATCAGATGCTAGATACTTTATATCTTATAGCATGTTGTCACCTCACTTGATAATAGATCTTTTACTAAGATTTAAGGCCTACTGAACAAATACTATGGCTACCTCAAGGTCACTCTCGAATTCTCAGTAATGATTAAACAACGCAGGAGTCAATTGCAAGATCTTTTGATCCTTTTCCTTCCCTGGCCTCAGCCTTACTGCAAAACACTTCCTCCCTTCTGCTACCTGGCCCCACAAGGCATGTTCTTACATTCCATATGGACCAATAATTTCTATCATCTCATAAATTCTATACTTACTCTAGTAAAAAGTTAACTGCTTTTGTTACACTAAAGTCCTTTTCTTCATCTGACATTAAACAACTACTTCTATTTCTAATTTTTCAAAACACTGTTAATTTGCACACACCAAATCAACATACTTCTATGTTGTATTTTTGCACTTTTCATTTCCTGATTTGCCTTTTTCCTGCAGACTCACACTATTTGATTACAACAAATTCCTAAGCTTTTTCTCAACCTGGACTATTTACATTATAAAAATGTCCCATGTTCTCTAAAATGCTCAATTTAAAAATGATAGCTAAATGATTTTATTCATCCAATTTTACAATATGAGTTTTTAGTTATTTCAAGAACTTCATCAACAAGCAAGTCAATTCTTAGTTACTTCAAAGAAACAAGTATCAGTATGAAAAGTTAAGGCTTATGTGGTATTAATCAAATATTCTCAAAACTTGCTCAAATAGAAACTGTAAATATACTCACGTGTTGCTTAATAATGGAAGTACATTCTTAAAAATGCATCATTAGGCAATTCACTGTGGACATCACAGTGGACTTACACAAACCTAGAGAGTCTAGCCTACTACACATGCACATAGATGGTACAGTCTATTACTTCTAGGTTACAGACCTATATAGCAGCTTACTTTAATGAATACTATAGTATGTATGTACCTAAACATAGAAAAGTTACTGTAAAAATACAGCATAAAAGATAAAAAGTGGTATACCTATATAGGGCACTCCCCATGAATGGAGACTGCGGGACTAAAAGTTGTTGTGGGGAAGTGGGTGGTTAATGAATGTTAAGGTCTAAGACATTGCTCTACACCACTATTGACTTTATAAAGACTTTACACTTAGGCTACACTGAAAAGTTCTTCTTTCTTCAGTTAACCTTGGCTTACTGTAACTTTTTTTATTTTACAAATTTTAAACTCTTCTATAATTGCACTTAGCTTAAAACACACATTGTACATCTGTATAAAATATTCTTTTCTTATATCCTAATTCTATAAGCTTTGTTCTATTTTTAATTTTGAAACTTTTTCTTAAAAACTAAGACACAAACACCCACTAGCCTAGGCCTACACAGGGTCCAGATCATGCACATCACTGTCTCCCACCTCCAATCTCATTGTACTGAAAGGTTTTCAGGGGTAACAACACGCATGTAGCTCTCACCTGCTATTATGACAGTGCCTTCTTCTGGAATATTTCCTGAAAGACCTGCCTCAGGCTGTTCTATAGTTAAATTTTCTTTTAAATCAACAGAAGTACACACTAAAACAATGATAAAATGGGTAGAAAATACACAAACTGATAATGTATATAATGTTATCAAGTATTATGTACTATACATAATTGCATATGCTATACTTCTACAGGGACTGGCTGCACAGTAAATTTGTTTACACCAGCATCACCACAAAAAACATGAGCAACTAAGAAATTATGAATACTACAGCTTCACTAGGATATGGGAATTTTTGAGCTCCCTTATAATCCATGGGACCAAAATGATATATGAGCTCTGATGACCTCACTGGCACAATGCAGCACATAACTGTACTACACAGTCATGCTATACATGACTGTACAAATTGATAGTAGTCCCAAGCTACAAACTCAAGACCTTCAGCTAAACAAAGACATGTCAAAAAGTTTTAAGTCCTGTCTCCTTCCCATGATTCTCCTGATTATTTCAGTACTGAAAAGAACTTTCTCTGGTTGCTGAGATGTTTAAATGAGTTCATTACTATGAAAAAGGTATTATTAGCATAACAAAGAAAATAGTTCGGCATGGGAGGGAGGGGTAAGCCTATGGCAGACACTGGGTTCGGAGAAAGGAAAGAAAGGGGGAAGAGAAAGAGAGAATGTGAACACAGGCCAGTCTCCCTAAAAGAAATGTAAATGTATATGGCTATCTCCCTTGCTCCTCATCATCAATATGTTTTTTTTACAGACACCTATTCTGCATTTTCTAATAAACTGGCAGCAACCCATTTAAATCAGGAGTGTGACATGTTACAGTGCATGTCAGGGTGGAAAACAGAGATGATCTCCCACAGTGCTGAGAAGATGAAAAACACTAAATTCTGATCAATTTATTAATAAACAGAAAACAGTACTTTCTTCAAATACATGATTAATTTTATTACCAATACTTTATTCCCAGGATACACATTATAACTGCTGTTAAAGATAGGTGGGCATGACTGCAATAAGAGATTTCAACAGAAGGCAGAATTATTTTTTTCTATTTAATTATTTTGTATTTGACACTTGTTCCACATAAGTTTATTTAAAAGAGTAAAGCACAGGGCAGCCTGTACACTAATGTCAGGTTTCCAGCTTGCTGCTAGGAAAAGCAGTCTGGATAAGAGAGAATCTGTATTATAAATGAAATCACTTAAGAATAAACAACATGTGTACATTCCAGCTAAGTACAGTGAAGCAGTATCCCTTGTAAAGTGCAAACACTTACTTCTAGGTTAAGTACGCTACAAACAATTGTAAGCGAAATTTCCAAAGTCAACTACCTTTAGCTTGGGGCTAGAGCAATCACCTAACTCTACCTCCCACACCCAGCATCAACAACTTTTTAAAATCTTATGCTGAATTCTCCCAACAAAATACTTCCAAGCTTTCTTTGCTGAATAAAAATGGCGCTGCTTTTCTGGTCACATTATTGTTGATTTCTCAGTAATCCTTAGGCCCTTTAACCATCAAACTCAATTGGCCTCATTTAAATGCCACCCTTTCCTGAACACTGCCAAGTGCTTTTTTGAGGGTTGGGCCAAGAGGTAAGTGTCGCTGCTTCCATCTGCAAGGTTGCAACTCCCTCTCACTTTTCTTCATAATCTCGGCCTTCCCCGAAACTGTTGCCTCTGTCTCCCTTAAACCACACTCCAATGAAAACTGTCCCCAAAGTGCAGTAGCACTTAAGCTTCTCTGTGCCCCTCGCACTCATGGACACCATCTCTAATGCACCGTTCACGCCTAGACCCACGCCACAGCCTTTCCGGGGGTCGTTCAGAGCCACCTGCCAGGCAGGCACTACCACGCCGGCCTCTCCGGAGCACAGACTTCTGCTCCGTCTACATCCCAGCCTGTGCACCCAAAGGGACCCAACAGCTGAGTCCCAGCCCCACTGCGGCAGAGGGCAGGGACCAGCACGCACACCCTCAAGTCTACATGAAGACCCTCCCCGAGACTGTCGCCAGCACCGACCCCTGGATCACCCCGGCCCTGGGCGACGGATGGGGGTCTGGGGCGCATGCCCCAGAGGCATGGAGGCAGAGAGGAGGCCAGCGGAAGTTAGAGGTCACTGGGACAGGCTTGTCTTCCCCTCCCTTCCAGCAGTGGCGGGCCCCAGTCCCCACCCCTCTCCCAGGCCCCCGGTCTGGTGGCACCATGGCCACAAAGGGCAGCGAGGGTGCGTGCCCGACGCCTCGGTGCCTCGTGGTACCTGAACCCACTTGGTCGAGTGGCAGCTGCACTGCATCGCCGAGGGGCCGCAGCAGGGTGGAGTCCGTGGTACTGGCGGTGCCAGAGGGCGACGGAAAGTCTTAGACTAGGGACTGCTCTCCACCTTGCGCCCAGTGCCGCCCGCGCTCATTGCGAGTGACCGCTCCCTCGCCTCCAACTTCCAGCAACTCCCAACGCTGGTTCTCCACGTTGTGCACGCAGGCGCCGACAGCTGCCCACAGCACAATCCCGGCGTGGAACCCTGACGCGGCAGGCAATCAGAGAGCGCCGGCTGCACAGCGCCCCTCCCCCGTGCTGAGGGGCGGGGCAAAGGGAGGAGGCTCACAGGAAGGTTGTAGCCTGAGGGCGCCTCCTGGGCCGAGTGGGATGCCTTTCTGGGGTGAAACTTTAGAAGGCTGTCTTGCCCCTTCGCCCCTCCCTTTTTCCTCCCTGGAATGTCATGGCCATCCACCTCTCTCTAGGAGGGACAGCACGCAACCTAGGGGTGGGCAGTGGCCCCCCCAAAAAACAGCAAAGTGAGGGACGTCCAAAGCATTGCTGGAGACATTGGGGACCAAGCTTGGGCCTGGGAGGAGGGGAACGGTGAACCAAACCTAGCTGAAAAGCCCTTTTGTCTTCAAAACTGCTGTGTAAAAGCCCAAAGTGGAAAACAACCCCGTGGTCTGACCCTTTCAGTCCCCCTCCAGCTGCACCTCAGCCATCCAGGCGGAGCCAGGTGTTCCTGGGTTGGATGCCTGTGGTTGCGGGGAGATGGACTCACCTTTGTTGCGTTAAAATTTAGTTCTTTGGTAGCCACCCGCTCTTATTGAACGTCCTGCCTTCCTCCTCAAAGAGGTGGTTTCTAAGCATCCCTTCACCCCCTGAGCACAGTCACCCTCAGACTTTTGAATTCTGCATGTCCGCATACCTTCTGGGTGTTGAGGGAGGGTTATATATATGTGTAATTCATTTGCCCCAAACTTCATAAAAGTAATCCATTTGGGCTCTTTGAAAATGCAACATCAACTTTTGTTCAGCAGACGTTTAGAAGAGGAATGCCACAGGAGGGTTCCTAATTCCCCTTGGGAGCTCAAGACTTAAGGGTTTGGCAGTTTGTGATTTGGGTAAAAATAGTGTTTACTGGGAGTTTAACTACATGTTTTAATACTTTTGGTAGAATAGCTCAATAATCCTCACAATTACGCTGTGAGATAGATACTATTATACACCATCGTTCAAATAAATTGAGGTACAGAAAAGTTATGTAATTTGCCCAAGAAGACACAACGAAGTAGATTGGAATCCAAGTAACCTACCTCCAGAGCTGACCTTGCCACTAGACCTTTGTCTTCCTTACACCTAAACCCATTCCAGAAGTTCCCATCAGCTACCATTTGCTTTATGACTAGTCTGGGATCCTGAACAATAGGACAGCACAGATAAGAAGAATACACCCACTTTGGTAAATCGGTCAGTGGGCTTTAGTTTCTTTGAAAATGAGGCAGTTGAACTAATCAATGCAGTCCCTTTCAGCCTAAAATTGAGTGGTCGATGTAATCTTAGTTTGGTGGATTCTCAACTAAAACTGAATGGAGGATGGAAGGAAGAATAAGAAAAAAACCTGGACCTTCAGTCAACCTGGGGAAGTGTTCCAGTGGGAATTGTAATCAATTAGAGAGCAACCTATTGAGTTAGGTTCTTATTAAAGAATATTAATCCAAAAATATAGATTTCTCTATTAATACAGTATTAGAAAAAACAATTTTTTCATTCTCTTCACTTTGGAAACATGCAGAGGAAGCATACAGCTGGCAGAGCATACAAACTGAAGGAAAAATTGAAATCCCATTTTAAACCATTAAAGATGTGTGTTGGGAACATACTGCAACCTAGAGTAGGCAGCATGGAGAGAAAGTCTCTGTGCACCACAATGCCCAGCTAACTTTTGTACTTTTTGTAGTTTCAATAATGTCTACAAAAGGAGTTTCCTTAGGCTGAATTTTTATTTTAGTCATACATGACAGAACATAGCCTATATTTAAGCTTACTTCACCTAAAAGCCTTAACAGAGTTTTGTGTTTACAGAAGTAAATAGGGTAATAACTAGTTTTGATCTATTTTGAGCTTTTACAAACTACACAGTAGGAAAAGATTTCAAAAGAGCAAGCAGTAATTATATAAAGATTTTATGGATGAAAGTTAAGCAAATGAATGCATAACTTATTTGCATTATGGTATTACTTTGTGACACATTTAAAATTATTACTCTGATTGATGATTTTGAAAATTCCAGGCACCGTTAGACTACATCATTCTGTACAGTATTTCTCTAATTCTATACATATTTATCTTTTTTTGGTTAGCATCCACCTGTTAATCAATTAAACAATACTACATTATTCTAGGACAGCAGCCAGGACCTTTGGACTTATGGCATAAAACTACTCTATTACTTTTGTGTAAAATATATTCCACTACTTGTTCCTAGATACTTATGTTGGAGAGTACTTAAAATTGTTCCCTGAAGTTGCTTGAGTGTCACTGAAAAATAAAAGAAAAAAATTAACTCATGTATATCTGATACAATCCAACAGGAGAGTGGGTCTCCGTGGGGTTCCAGGACCATCTTTATTAGAATCACTCGGGATGCTTTTTGAAAACCCAGATTCTTGGGCAATAGTCAACACATAAAAGAATCAGAATGTGCTATGTCTGAGCCCTACAATCTGCCTTTTATCAGTGTTCATGGGTAATTTCTAAGTACATGGTGAAGTTTAAGAACCATTGCCATGGGCCTTTAATACCTCTCATTTTGTTAAAAACTTCGTTATAATTTGGCAAATGCAAAAATAATTCGCATATGCTGATTCTTATACCAGGACAAGTAATTTAATTAGGTTTTATTCTGTGCTTCTAATTTACAAACAATAAATCCATACTTTTCCTATACTAAATCTGAAGTTAATTCACTAACATTAAATCAGCACTACTAACTATGACAACTAACATTACTAGACCCATTTTATCATTGAAATAAAATAAAAATCAAATGCCCAGGGCCCTTATTGATTGTATGTATAAAAAATATAAATATTCCTGTATATTTCTGAGTAACCATAGTTTCTTACAAATTATAGTTTGTAAGATCTGTGTCCTGGTCAGCACACATCTAAGCCAGCAGAAAGTTATTTGCCCGTTCCTTCAGAAAACTCAGGTGGAATGCTTTAAACACTTGACATTTGAAATTGTGTCGTGTATTTGTGTCTGTTTACTGATTTGCTGTCTGCATCCTGACCCACAAAGTGAGAATGGTATAAGTGCAGGGGCTCTGTCTACCACTGAAGCACCAGCACTGAAAATAGTGCCTAGTGGATGCAGGAACTTAACAAATACTTATTAAATAAACAAAAAGAAAGGGAATCATCCCACATTACCACAGTACATAATATAAAATCTTCACCCTAAATCATCAACAAATCTTTGAAACCACAATGTTTATTTTCAATAGTCATTTAATTGTTTCAGTTTGTTTTATTAGCCAAAGTCTGTAGTATCATACTGCCCTTTTATGCTGTTTAGTGCCTGGAAAACATGCAGCAGAGGCTTTTCTTTTATTCTTGTCCCCTAACATTTCTGGGGCTTAGGGGGGAGACAGGAAGGGAACAATGTTCATGAGTCTTAACTGCTGTATTGCTCTCATAGCTCAAAGGCTACATTAGAATCATCACATCCTTCCTGAAATATGTTGCCAGCCTGTCCTTGGAAGCAGAGCTCTGATAGCTTTGTCTTAAAGAGTGTCTAATGCACTAGACATTGTTTTAAAAATCGCTCTGCCTCCTGGGTTTAAGCAATTCTCCTGCCTCAGCCTCCCGTGTAGCTGGGACTACAGGAGCACGCCGCCATGCCTAGCTAATTTTTGTATTTTTAGTAGAGATGGGGTTTTACGTTGTTGACCAGGATAGTCTCGATCTTTTGACATCGTGATCCACCCACCTCAGCCTCCCAAAGTGCTGGAATTATAGGCATGAGCCACCGCGCCCGGCCACAACAAAACATTTCTATTGTTTTCCATTTATGGTTAATTTCTAATAAACTGTGGAAAATCTCAGAAAGAAAATTTAAAACATTTTAAGACTGCAAGAGTATAGTTAACCTGTTGAAAATGCTGCAATGTCAAGCAATGTATTTACAAAGCAATGCTGACATTTTTAAAACAGGTAAAATTCAATCAGCTAATTTCATTGTATTATCTCTAAGATCTTAGTTCTTTATTTTTCTTTTCTTTAATTTTCTTTTGAGATGGTGTTTCACTCTTTTTGCCCAGAATAGAGGGCAATGGCGCAAACTTGGCTCCCCAAAACCTCTGCCTCCCAGGTTTAAGCGATTCTCCTGCCTTAGCCCCCCAAGTAGCTGGGATTTTAGGTATGTGCCACCATGCCTGGCTAATTATATATTTTTAGTAGAGGCAGGATTACCTCATGAAGGTAAGGCTAGTCTCGAACGACTGACCTCAGGTGATCAGCCTGACTCAGCCCCCAAAAAGTGCTGGGGTTATTTATATTTCAAGTGTCAAACACATAAGGCCAATATTTTGAAAGAAGAAGCAAAATGAGCTTTTAACGTAATCAGCACAATGGTTACACATTTATCATATTTCTGCACAAATATCAATGATGCTTATTATTTCTTCAGTTTTGATTAAATTTATAATATTTTTACACGGTTACAAAAAATATAAATACTGTATTTGTACCCCAATGTAAAAAACAAAATTATTTTGAAAATACTCTGTTAGAAAAAATATACAATATCCTTTTCTACACTGTTTTAAAATATATACAAAGTCTAGATATTCTCTCTCTTGTAAAATACGAAAATTCTATTTTTACAGTGTTAGAAACAATATAAATACTCTATTTTACCCAACCGTTAAAAACATAATTACTCTGAAGATACTGTTAGAAAAAATATACAATGCCGTTTTCTACTTTGTTATAAAGTATATACACCGTCTCAATATTCTCTCTCTTGTAAAATACCGAAATGCTATTTATACGCAGTTATAAAAAACATAAATAATCTTTTTGTACCCCAATGTTACATAGAAAACTACTCTGAAGATACTCTGCTAAATAAAATATACAATGCCCTTTTCTACTCTGTTTTAAAGTATATACACTGTCTTAATATTCCCTCTTTTGTAAAATACCGAAATTCTATTTTTACGCAGTTATAGAAATTATAAAAATTCGCTTTATACCCCAATGTTAAAAACAAAATTACTCTGAAGATACTATGTTAGAAAATAATAAAATGCCCTTTTCTACTCTGTTTAAAAGTATATACACCATCTCAATATTCTCTCTCTTGTAAAATACCGAAATTCTATTTTACGTGGTTAGAGAAAATATAAATATCCTCTTTGTACCCCAATATTTAAACAAATTTACTCTGAAGATACTCTGTTAGAAAAAATTTACAATGCCCTTTTCTACTCTGTTTCAGAGTATATACACCATCTCCATATTCTCTCTCAGGTAAAATACCGAAATTCTATTTCTACGTGGTTAGAAAATAATATAAATATTCTTTTGTACCACAATGATAGGAAAGAAATTACTCTGACGACACTCTGTTGGTAAAAATATACAATGCACTTTTCTACTCTGTTTTAAAGTATAGACACCATCTCAATATTCTGTCCTTTGTAAAATACAGAAATACTATTTTTACGCGGTTAGAGAAAATATAAATACTCTATTCTAAACCAAATACTTAAAACAAAATTACTCTAAAGGTACTCTGTTAGAAAAAATATACAATGCCCTTTTCTACTTTCTTTTAAAGTATAAACGCCGTCTCAATACTCTCTCATAAAATACCAAAATTCTATTTTTACGCCATTAGGGAAAATATAAATATTCTAACCCAAAATGTTTAAAACAAAATAACTCTAATGGTACTCTGTGAGAAAAAATATACAATGCCCTTTTCTACTCTGTTTTAAAGTATATACACCATCTCAATATTGTCTCTCCTGTAAAATACAGAAATTCTATTTTTACAAGGTTAGAGAAAATATAAATATTCTCTTGGTACTCCACTGTAAAAACAAAATTACTCTGAAGATACTCTGTTAGAAAAAATATACAATGCCCTTTTCTAATTTGTTTTAAAGTATATACATCATCTCAATATGCTCTCTTGTAAAATACCAAAATTCTATTTTTACGTGGTTAGAGAAAATATAAATACTCTATTCTAAACCAAATACTTAAAACAAAATTACTCTGAAGGTACTGTGTTAGAAAAAATATAAATTGCATTTTTCTACTCTGTTTAAAAGTACGTACACCGTCTCAATATTCTCTCTCTTGTAAAATACCAAAATTCTATTTTTATGAGGTTAGAGAAAATATAAATGTTCTCTTTATACCCCAATGATAAAAACAAAATTACTCTGAAGATACGCTGTTAGAAAAAATATACAATGCCCTTTTCTACACTGTCTTAGAGAATATACACCATCTCAATATCCTCTCTCATTTAAAATGGCAAGATTCTATTCTTACGTGGTTAGAAATAAATATAAATATTCTTTCTGTCTCCCAGTGATAGAAAAAAAATTTCTCTGAAAAAACTCTGTGAGAAAAAATATAAAATGCTTTTTTCTACTCTGTTTTAAAGTATATAAATGGTCTCAATATTCTCTCTCTTGTAAAATACCGAAATTCTATTTTTATGTGGTTAGAGAAAATAGAAATACTCTATACTAACTCAAATTGTTAAAACAAAATTACTCTTAAAATACTCTGTTAAAAAAAATACAATGCCATTTTGTACTCTGTTTTAAAGTATATAAACTGCCTCAATATTCTCTTTCTTGTAAAATACCAAAATTCTAATTTTACGCAATTAGAAGAAATATAAGTACTCTTGTTGTACTTGAATGTTAGAAAAAAATAACTCTGAAGATCCTCTGTAAAAATAAATATACAATGCCCTTTCCTACTATGTTTTAAAGTATATACACCGTCTCAATATTCTCTCTCATGTAAAATACCGAAAATCTAAAATTACGCAAATAGAAAAAAATATAAATATTATATAGGTACCCCAATGTTAAAAGCAACATTATTCTGAATATAATCTGTCAGAAAATATATACAATGACCTTTTCTACTCTGTTTTGGAGTATATACAACAACTCAATATGTTCTCTCATGAAAAATACCGAAATCCTAATTTTACGCGAATAGAAAAAAATCTAAATATTATCTAGGTACCCCAATGATATAAGCAAAATTGCTCTGAATATAATCTGTCATGAAAAATATACAATGCCCTTTTCTACTCTGTTTTGGAGTATATAGAAAAACTCAATATGCTCTCTTATGTAAAATACCGAAATTTTAATTTGACGCCAATAGAAAAAAATCTAAATATTATTTAGGTACCCTAATATTAAAAGCAAAATTGCTCTAAATATAACCTGTCAGAAAAAATATGCAATGCCTTTTTCTACTCTGTTTTGGAGTATATAAACCAACTCAATATGCTCTCTCATGTAAAACACCGAAATTCTAATTTTATGCGAATAGAAAAAGATCTAAATATTATCTAGGTACCCCAATGTTAAAAGCAAAATTGCTCTGAATGTAATCTGTCATAAAAAATATACAATGCCTTTTTCTACTCTGTTTTGGAGTATATACACCAACTCAATATGCTCTCTCATGTAAAATACCAAAATTCTAATTTTACGCGAATAGAAAAAAAATCTAAATATTATCTAGGTACCCCAATGTTATAAGCAAAGTTGCTCTGAATATAATCTGTCAGAAAAAATATACAATGCTTTTTTCTACTCTGTTTTGGGGTATATACACCAACTGAATATGCTCTCTCATGTAAAAAAACCGAGATTCTAATTTTACGCTAATAGAAAAAAATCTAAATATTATTAGGTACCCTAATTGTTAAAAGCAAATTTTCTCTAAATATAACCTGTCAGAAAAAATATACAATGCCCTTTTCTACTCTGTTTTGGAGTATATACACCAACTCAATATGCTCTCATGTAAAATACCGAAATTCTAATATTACTCTAAGTATCTCATAAAGCGCCAAGACCCTCGTGATGTTGTTTTTAATAACTAGGGTATTACAGATGACACTACTTACGATATGACTGCGGTTGTTTGCCGGTCCTGTGATATTGTTTCTAATATCCAGAGAAGGAGAGGAGAATGTTTCTGCCCATAGGCAAATCCTCTGAATACGGCAAGAGGAGTACACCGTGCTCTGATATGGTCACTAATGTAAACAAGAAAACAATTATATTGAATTAAATATTGCAAGGTGTTAACCCCCCCTATGATTTTCATTCTAATTTGAAGGGGGTTCAGAAGGACATTTTTGTCAAAATTGAGGAGGTGTAACTACAGCTATTGCCTACTATATAATAAAAAAGAATAAATTTATTATTTACATATGATATGGTTGCCAGTATCATATTACACCACATTTTCAAAATAGCTGGGCCCCAGCAGCTGTGGGCATAGCAGCCAAGCGAGGGTGTCCCTATGCAACCAGGTTGGGTATTGGGGCTGCTAGGGGCCCTTTGTGGTTTGTCTGGGGGCTGCTATGGGCCCTCTGGTGGTGGCTGTGGTAACAGCCACATAGCCAGAGGGTCCCTCAGCATCCAGGGAGGGCCTGGCGGCTGCTACTGACACTCTGGCAGGGGCTATGGGCACAGCCACCTAACCAGGGGGTCCCTACATAGCCAGGGTGGGGCTGGAAGCTGCTATAGGCCCTTTGGCGGGAGGTGTGGGGATACCCTGCTCGTCACAGGTACACAGTTTGCACCTATTTCTACATGTGTAGATCGTTTACATAATGGGCACATATTTGTACACATGTACATATTATCACAATAAACATATATGTACATAATATGTGCTAAATATGTACTTTATATGTACCTAATATAAACAATATGTACTTTTTGGTGATATTATGTGATATCTACATATTATTGATTATATATCTTATTGTGTTAATATGTATGTTACCACTGAAATTTTAAGAAATGTGCATAGAGTACACTTTATGTATCTATGCATTGTGTACACATTATAGAAATAAATAGGTACATATTTTACAGATTATGTACATTTTTTCTACATGTGTATTTTGTACACATATGTACAGCAGAGTAAATGTACAGATTGTACCTACTTTATACATTTATTGTGATATGCCAATAAATGTACACATTATGAATACATTCTGTGATATTACATTTAGAATATAAGATAGAAATTACTCTGGTTACCAAAGTGGGTGTAAATTTATGTGTGCACATACTTTGTACATGTACATACTGTGCACATTATGTACTTGTGTACAGAAGGTAAATATCTACATTATATGTACGTATGTGTACATAGCGTACATATGTACATACTATGTACATATATCTACACGTGCATTTATTGTACATCCGTACATAATGGGTCTATGCTGTACATGTAAACATGTCGTCATACCACAATAAATGTAAATGTACATAATGTGTGAAATATGTACATTTATATTATGTATTACATGTGTATTGTGATTGTATATGCTGTTCTGATATCATTGTGATATTACAAATGTACATATTGTACACATTATGGACATACCTATTGTGTACATATTATGTACACATAAATGTACATATTGTACAGATTATGTATACTTATTGTACATCTGTATGGTGTACACATATGTACATCACAGTCAACGTACATATGGTACATATTCTGTGCATTGTTTGTAATATTTCAGTAAGAGTACACATTATAAGTATATTCTGGGATATTATTTTTAGTATATTAGATAAAAATTACTTTCAATATCAAAGTGGGTATACACTTATGTGTGTCCATTTTGTGATACTATCCATCATATCCTGAGTAGGTATTTCTCTCATTGTGAAAGCAGGTTTACACTCTCGGATATCAAGGCAAACTAAAATTCGTCTGTGATGTAGTTAATAATATCCTGAGGACAAAGGATGACCATATCCTGAATATCGCAAGAAGTGTACACCACCACTGTAGTATTGTTTCTAATGTTCAAAAACGGAAAGGATATTACTCCAAATATCTCAGAAAGCACACAAGCCCCCCGTGATATTGTTTCTAATAACTAGAGAATTACAGATGACATTACCCACGACGTGACTGGGGCTGTACTCCGCTCCTGGAATATTGTTCCTAATATCCAGAGAAGGAGAGGAAAATGTTGCTGCCCATAGGGAAATACTCTTAATACGGCAAGAGGTGTACACCATGCTTTGATATGGTCACTAATGTAAGCAAGAAAACAATTATATTGAATCAAGCATTGCAAGGAATTAATCTCCCCTATGATTTTAATTCTAATGTCAATGGGGGTGAGGATGACATTTTTGTCAATATGGCAGAGGTGTCACTGGAGCTATTACCTAATATACAAAAAAACAGAATAAGATTATCATTTTTATATAATATGGTTGCCAGTATCATATTACACCTGATTTGTAAAATAGCTGGGCCTCAGCAGCTGTGGGCAGAGCCCACAAGCGAGGGGACCCCTAAGCAGCCAGGGTGGGCCTGGGGGCTGCTCTGGGCTTTTTGGTGGGGTCTGTGAGCGCACCGACCCAGTCAGGGGTCCCCGAGCAGCCATGGTTGGCCTGGGGGCTGCTACAGGCACTCTGGCATGGGCTGTGGGCACAGACACCTAGTCAGGGGGTCCCTAAGAAGCCAGGGTGGGCATGGAGGTTGCTACAGGCGTTCGAGCAGTGTTTGTGGGCACAGCCCAATTGCCACGGGGTCTTTAAGCAGCCAGGCTGGGCCTGGGGGCTGCTACAAGGGGGGCTTTGGTAATAGCGTGCTGTGCATCGGTACATAGTTTGCACCTATTACTACATGTGTAAATAGTTTTAATATCGGGCATATATATGTACATGCGTACATATGGTGTTATCACGATAAATTTATATTTACATAATATGTGCAAAATACATATGTACCTAATGCATACCTAATGTGTACAATATGTACTTTTTTGTAATATTAGACAATATATATTACTGTGATTATATATCTTATTGTGACTAAATATATTTTATCACTAATATTTTAAGGAATGTGCATAGTGTACACATTATATACCTATGTATTGTGTACACAATATAGAAATATATAGGTACATATTTTACAGATTATGTACACTTTTTCTACATGTGTATTGTGTACACCTATGCACAGCAGAGTAAATGTACAGACTGTACCTATTTTATACACTTCTTGTGATATGCCAATAAATGTACACATTATGAGTACATTCTAAAATATAATTTTTACCATATTAGAAATTACTCCATTGACCAAAGTGGGTGTACACCCAGGTGTGTACATAGTTTATACGTGTACATATTGTGCATATTAGGTACTCATGTACAAAATGTACATGTCAACATTATATGTATTTATGTGTACATAGTGTACAAATGTACATACTGTGCACACATATGTACATGTGTATATTTTGTACATGTGTACATAATGGGTACGTGATGTGCATGTGTACACACCGTGATACCGCAATAAATGTAAATGTACACGATGTGTGTAACATGTACATTTATATTATGTGTTACTTGTGTGTTGTGATTTTATATGCTGTTGTGATTATATGATATCATTGTAATATTACAATAAATAGATATTGCACACATTTCGTACATACCTATTGTGTACACATTATGTACCTGTAATTGCACATATTGTACAGATTATGTACATTTTTGGTACATCTGTATTGTGTACACATATGTACATAACACTCTATGTACATATGGTATGTATTCTGCACATTGATTGTAACATCTCAATAAGTGTACACATTATGAGTATATTGTGATATATGATTTTTAGTATATTAGATAAAAATTTCTTTCTATATCAAAGTGGGTATACACCCATGTGTGTCCATTTTTTGATATTATCCATCATATTTTAAGTAGGTATTACTCTCATTTTGAAAGCAAGTGTTCACTCTGTGATTGTTCCAATATCACAGGCAAAGTACAAGGCTTCTTTAATGTACTACCTAATATCCTGGGGACAAAAGATTATTATACCCTGAATATCGCAGGAAGTGTACACCACTACTGTAGTATCGTGTCTAATATCCAACAACGGTAAAGATATTACTCTAAGTATCTGATAAAGCACACAAGACCCCCGTGATAATTTTTCTAATAACTAAGGGATTACAGATGACATTACTCACGATATGACTGGGGCTGTCCGCCGGTCCTGTGATATTGTTCCTAATATCCAGAGAACGAGAGAATAATGTTGCTGCCCATAGGCAAATCCTCTGAATACGGCAAGAGGAGTACACTGTGCTCTGATATGGTCACTAATGTAAACAAGAAAACAATTATATTGAATTTAACATTGCAAAGGGTGAAACCCGCTTATGATTTCAATTCTAATGTCCAGGGGTGTGAGGATGACATTTTTGTCAATATGGCAGAGGTGTAACTAGAACTATTGCCTAGTATATCAAAAACCAGAATAACATCATTTCCATATGATATGGTCGCCAGCATCATATTACACCACATTTTCAAAATAGCCGGGCACAGCGCCCTAGCCGGGGGGTCCCTAAGCAGCCAGCGTCAGCCTGGGAGCTGTTACAGGCCCTCTGGCGGGGAATGTGGTTACAGCTCCCTAGCCAGGCGTCTTTAAGCAGCCAGGGTGGGCCTTGGGGCTGCTACGAGGGGGGCTGTGGTAATAGCCTGTTCTGCACAGGTACATAGTTTTAATAATGAACACATATTTGTATAAGTGTACACATGGTGTTATGATAAATATATATGTACATATGTGCACAATACATATAGACCTTATGCGTACCTACTGTGTACAATATGTACTTTTTTGTGATATTACATGATATATATATATTACTGTGATTATATGCATTATTTTGACTATATATATTTTATCACTGATATTTTAAGGAATGTGCATAGTGTACACATTATGTACCTATACATTGTTTACACATTATAGAAATATGTAGGTACATATTTTACAGAGTATGTACATTTTTTGTACATGTGCATTGTGTACACATATGTACAGCAGGGTAAATGTACAGATTGTACCTATTTTATACATTTATTGCAATATGCCAATAAATGTACACACTATTACTACATTCTGAATTATTATATTTTGTATATTAGATAGAAATTTCTCCTGTTACCAAAGTGGTTGTACACCCAGGTGTGTACATAGTTTATATGCGTACATATTGTGCATAGAATGTACTCAGGTACAGAAGGTACATATCTACATTATATGTACACATGTGTAGTGTACATATGTACATAATGTACCCACACATGTACACTTCCATATATTGTGCATCTGTACATAATGGGTACATGATGTACATGTTTACATATCATATCACAATAAATGTAAATGTACATCATGTTTGCAATATGTACATTTATATTGATATTACATATTACATGTGTATTGTGATTTTATATGCAGTTGTGATTATATAACATTGTGATATTACAATAAATGTACATATTGTACACATTATGTGCATACCTATTGTGTGCACATTTTGTACATATATTCGTACAAATGATAGTTTATGTACATTTATTGTACATCTGTATTGTGTACATTTATGTACATCACAGTCAATGTACATATGTTACATATTCTGTACATTGAGTGTAATATCGCAATAAGTCTACACATTATGAGTTTTTTCTGGGTTATGACTTTTAGTATATTAGATAAAAATGACTTCCAATATCACAGTGGGTATATACCCATGTGTGTCCATTTTGTGATATTATCCATCATATCCTAAGTAGATATTTCTCTCACAATGAAAGAAGGTGTACACTCTGTGATTGTTCCAATATTATAGGCAAAGTGCAATGCTTCTGTGATGTAGTTCCTACTATCCCAGGGACAGAGGATGAGTATACTCTTAATATCACAGGAAGTGTACACCACCACTGTAGTATTGTTTCTAATATCTATAAACTGCAAGGATATTACTCCAAATATCTCCAAAAGCACACAAGACCCCCGTTACATTGTTCTTAATAACTAGGGGATTACAGATGACATTGCTCACGATGGGACTGGCGCTGTAAGCCGGTCCTGTGATATTCTTCCTAATATCCAGATAAGGAGAGAAAAATGTTGTTGCCCATAGAGAAATATTCTGAATACTGCAAGAGATGTACACCATGCTCTGATATGGTCACTAATGTAAACAAGAAAACAATTATATTGAATTAAACATTGCAAGGGGTGAAACCCTCCTATGCTTTCAATTCTAATGTCATTGTGGTGAGGATGACATTTTTGTCAATATGCCAAATGTGAAACTAGAACTATTGCCTAATAGGTAAAGAACCACAATAACATTATCATTTCTGTGTGATAGGTTGCCAGTATCATATTACACCACATTTTCAAAATAGCCGGGCCCCAGCAGCTGTGGGCACAGCGCCCTAGGCAGGGGGTCCCTAAGCAGCCAGCGTGGGCCTGGTAGCTGTTATGGGCTCTCTGGTGGGGGCTGTGGGTACAGCCCCCTAGCCGGGGGTCTTTAAGCAGCCAGGGTGGGCATTGAGGCTGCTACGAGCAGAACTTTAGTAATAGCCTGCTGTGCATAGGTATGTAGTTTGCACCTATTTCTGCATGTGTATATTGTTTAAATAATAGGCACATATTTGTATACGTGTACATATGGTGTTATCATGATACATATATTTTCATAATATGTGCACTATACATATGTACCTAATACATACCTAATGTGTACAATACGTACTTTTTGGTGATATTACACGACATATATGTATTAGTGTGATTATATATCTTACTGTGACTATATATATTTTATAACTGATATTTTAAGGAATGTGCATAGTGTACACATTATGTACCTATGCATTGTGTACACATTATAGAAATATATAGGTACATATTTTACAGATTATGTACATTTTTTGTACATGTGCATTGTGTACACCTATGTACAGCAGAGTACATGTACAGATTGTGCCTATTTAATACATTTATCACAATACGACAATAAATGTACACACTATGACTACATTCTGGGATTTTATATTTAGTATATTAGATAGAAAACTCTCCGGTTACCAAAGTGGGTATACACCTATATCTGTGCCTAGTATATACGTGTACATATTGTACATACTGTGTACTCCTGTAAAGAAGGTACATATCTACATTATATGAACATGTGTAGTGTACATATGTACATACTGTGCACACTTATGTACATGTGTATATACCGCAAATCTGCGCGTGTGCATGATGTACATGTGTACATATCGTAATATCACAATAAATATAAATGTATATGTGTGCAATATGTACATTTATATTGATATTATGTATTATATGTGTATTGTGATTATATATGCTGTGATTATATGAAATCATTGTAATATTACAATATATTTACATATTGTACACATTATGTACATACCTACTGTGTACACATTATGTACATGTAAATGTACATATTGTACAGATTATGTACATTTTTTGTACATCTGTATTGTGTACACATATGTACATCACAGTCAATGTACATATGGTACATATTTTGTACGTGGATTGTAATATCCCAATAAGTGTACACATTATGAGTATATTCTGGGATATGATTTATAGTATATAAGAAAAAAGTTACTTCCAATATCAATGTGGGTATACTCGCATGTGTGTCCATTTTGCTGTACCTTCTATTAATCTTTGCCATTGAACATGATAGTGAGAGGTGGTTCTTTTCTCTAACAAGGTTTTCTGTTAATATAACTAAACTCTACTACCTTGTGGCCTCTGTATCTTCCATTGTAAATTGTAATTACCTATAAAAGAGAATATTTTGACATCACGTATCTACCTCTTGGATCCATCAGCCAGAGGCCTATAATAAAAAAGACATTCACCCCACGAATGGTTATATAGTGGTTGACAACCCCACTTTCTTCTAGGTAAATAATATCCTCTCTTTAACAGTAGCTACTTACAAGATTTGTGCATAAAGAATGTGACCTTTTTTATCAGTATCTAGTTTATTCTTACATAAATTTCTAAAATACTGAGAATATTCTGATCATTGGTTATGTACTATTTTAATTTAACTTTTTCCTCTCAAATTTTATCTTAACTGCATACTCTACCCTGTTTATAAGACTGCCCTATGGTTAAATTTAGTAGGTAGTAATTTATCCTGAGCACACAGAACAATTCTTTTTGTAATGAACTCTGAAACATCATTGAAAGAGCAAGGATATGGGAATGAGATTTATCTGGCTTTTCTTTCTGGTACTTACTTGCTCTCTGACCTTGGGCAACTTATGTATTGCTCTGAGTCTCATCTTCTTCATCTGTAAAATGATCATAGTAATACCTAATTCATATGCAGCTTGGAAATGTGTAATTTAGTGATTGATATAAAGTTCCTGATACAATTTCTGACAAAATAATAGACACCCCGCGAGAGATAACCATAACAATCAGAGTTTATATTCACATTAACTGGGATAAAATTGATCTAAACATACAGCATAAAAAGCAGCCAAAAATTCACAAGCATATATTTCGCTTGCCTTTTTATACAGAGCTGGAAAATTTCTCACCATTATCTCATCCATTGCCTGCAGCACAATCCTTCCAAAACTCCTCCTAAGACCGTCTGCCAAGGTGGAACACACTGAACCGCATGTGACTCTGCCTTTTCTGACTATTTTTGCAAGATTTTTCTCATAGAGTATTATTAACAGAAAATGGGGCTGTTATCAAGGTGACTAGGAATGGTGCATTCTCAGTTCAGGCTCTGATGGAATGTCTACTTGATCTGGTGCAACTCCAGCTGTGCTCTTGGCTTTCCTCACTTTTGTGGTTCCGAGAATGCAAATATTCTCCCATGGCTTCCTTATTTTGTCTTTCTCCATGAGGTCTCATTCAAGTATAAACATTCCCTTCAATTTTCTCAACTCATTTTATATTGTCTGAATAACCTTGATAATTTTCCCTTTCCTAAAGCTATAGACCTTCTTTTCGTGTGTAAGAACAGATTACTCACAAATATTTACTGTCCGCTAAACATTTATGTGTAATCGGTCCTTAATTCTACACACAAAATATCATCTCTACCAATATTTTACAACTATAGTCTTTCTATAGAGAACTATGAAAGGAACTTGCTCTAAAGGAGAAACTTCCAGAGCTAAACCAAGGGTCTGACAATTGTTAACAATATGTTATTCAGTAAAAATATTTTTTCAGTTAACAGAGAAGAATGCCATGGACAAAATGGCAAAACAGAACTTTTCAGCACTTATTTCTTCACAGAAACATCAATTTGAACAGCCATCCGTGCATCAAAGTGTCTTCAAAAGAGACAAGGAATCCAGGTGAGAGGTTATAGCACGTTTGTGGAGAGAAAAGTAAGAAAAACTGCATAAAATAGAGTATAAAAGAGAGTTTTCTATTATCTGCATTACCTTGCCCCTAAACCTGGGTAGTGCAGCATGGAAAGAGATACCATGTATGTGCAGAGAGGAGAGTAAATGTAACACCTGACTTCAACATCAACTCCAATGCCAGGCACAATTCAGTGAACTCAACACCAGGCAGGTTTCTATAGCCACAGGCTATGGGACAGACCCTGTCAACCCAAGCTCCAGGCCTTCCCCTATGGCTCTAAGATCTAATGCCTCCAACCTCCATGGCTCCTATCGACATAGGCTCCAGGCCTTCGCCACAACCATGCCATTTATGGCTTCCCCAGGCTCCACACTGGATACTATAGACTCGTAAGTGCCTGGATAAACAAACCTCTACATCAACACAGTGGAATATTATTCAGCAATGAAAGCAATAATCTTTGAATGTGGCTTTTGTTGCAGAAAAAAAGCACGTGAGCTATGAAGCCATTAAAAGACATAGAGGAAACTCAAATACATACTACTAAGTGAAAGAAACCAATCTCAAATGACCACTGACTATATGAATCCAACTATATGACATTCTGGAAAAGGCAAAACTATAGAGACATCAAAACGTTCAGTGATTGCTGGGGGTTGAAAAGTAAGGAAGGATAAATGGGCAGAGCATAGTGGATGTTTAGGGCAATGAAACTACTCTGTGTGTTACTATAATGGTAGACACATGCCATTACACCCTTGTCAAAACTCACTGAATATACGACGGCAAGAATGGTCCCTAATGTCAATTATAAACTATGGGTGACAGTGATAAGTCAATGTTGGTTCATCCATTGTAACAAATGTACCTCTCTAGTGAGGAAGGCTGATAGTGGAGGAGGCTGTGCATTTGGGGAGGTGGGAATGTAGGAACTCTCTGTACTTTCCAGTATGCCTCACTGTTAACTTTACACTGCTCTAAAAATAAAGCGTATTTGAAAAAAGATTGAGCTGTTGATATAAGCCCAATGTCTACTTTGACGTCCAGAAATGTTTCTTTTAAAACGCTAATACACCACTTCCTGGAAGAAAATATTTGTTAACAAATTCTTTTCTAGAACAATTATTTTTGTGGGTGTTCCTGTCACAACTATACATAAAAATCAGAATATGCAGCAACATCTTGATACACTAAAAACACAATACCAAAAACGTTAAGAAAATCATTTCTAAATTTGATCTAAGCCAAAATGTGGAGAAGCAAAAGGGAAGAAAATTATTTCTGTATAATGAGATTATAGGTTGTTTCTCCGAACTCCTCTACAGTTTTCAGTATTTTCCAACTTCTATCATGGAGATATATAAATATAGAAGTAGATATGTAGATATATAGTCATTAGATATATATTTATATATAATAAATAAACAAATACCATTTTTATTATTTATTTATTTATTTATTTTTTGAGACGGAGTTTCGCTCTTGTTTCCCAGGATGGAGCGCAATGGCGCGATCTTGGCTCACCGCAACCTCCACCTCCTGGGTTCAGGCAATTCTCCTGCCTCAGCCTCCTGAGTAGCTGGGATTACAGGCACGCGCCACCAAGCCCAGCTAATTTTTTGTATTTTTAGTAGAGACGGGGTTTCACCATGTTGACCAGAATGGTCTCCATCTCTTGACCTCGTGATCCACCCGCCTTGGCCTCCCAAAGTGCTGGGATTACAGGCTTGAGCCACCGCACCCGGCCTACAGATACCATTTTTAAAAGATATATTTATGTATTTTATATATTTATATAATATATACATGTTCATATATACATCATGTTATCACCATTATGGATATAAAAAAGGACATTAAAATAGTGAAAAGATTAAAATAAAATGTACCAAAATGGAAACAGTGATTTAACTCTGCCTAGCTTTATGTGATTAAACAAGGTATTTTTCAAATCTATTTTTCTTTGCTTTCTAGAGGCTTTATAATAAATCTATATTTTTGTATTTAAAAGCCTAATTTTTATTAAACAAATAAAAATTCAGCAACACTGTGTTTAGAACATTTTTTAAATCAACTTGAGCATGAAGAAAATGTTATGACTATGGTGGTGAGCATTTTGAAAGATTAGCAGAAGCAGGGATAATGTGACATTTAGCTGATCTTTCAAGGGAAGCTAGACAAATGACACTTTTCGAAAAGAAAATAGTCACTAGTGTTGAAACATGGTATTGCCAGTATGATTAAGAAGGAAAGTGTCAACTTCTTCTGTGGAAAATCCTAACATTACCAAACGTAAGAAGGCAGATACTTCAACAACAGAAATGAAAAATATCTTGATTAATTTATTTAACACTTTTTTAGAGTTTAATCCCAAAAAGTCTATTTTGAAGAAAAAAAAAATCTTACTCGTGTATATTACCCTTTGCAGTGAACTGGCCAAATAAGTCTATCCAAGGTACGTTGAATACCGAGCATGCTGGAAACATTTTTATTGACATCATCTCTAATCCCTACAACAATAGTGCAAGGGAAGGTTTAACATCTTCTTTTTACAGAGAGGAAAGCTGAGGCTCAAAGAGGTATAGTAGCTCATTTAACATTACACATCTAATACGTGGTGGAGGTGGGACCTATACTTACATCTGTCAGACCTTAAAGTCTGTGTTCTTCTTTCTACCTCTCTGCCTCAGTCCAACAATTGGGATCTTTGCCATGATGCCTCACGAGTTCACGAGGCACTTTTCAGGAAGTTTTTGACTCAGACTTTATCACTCAGCAAGATACCTCAACTAATTTACAAAATGTGACTTGAAAAGCAGGTTGTAATTCCAAAAGCAAATATCCAACCACAAAAGATAAAGTCTTAATCAGTAGAGCTTTACAGAAGGAAGTAATGTAGGTAGTAAGGGCACTTTCGGAAATGTCTGGAATCAGAGGAGTCGATGTATCACCTTTTAGAAATTGTACTCGCTTGGTAGCAAAATTTTCCTTGTGTTCACTTCAAATAATAGTCTTGTTTTAAAACCAACGCACAGTCAGAGGGTGACTTGGATGTTTATTTTTTATTCTCTTTGCCTTCTTGTTTTAAGAATGGATTTTTCCTAAATTCTAATTATTATTGTAACTTACATAAGTGCAGCCGATTTTGCTTTTAAGGATAAAACTACATTTAAGTAGCTTTGTCTGGATTATCAAAACCAGGCCCTGAAGAAGTGAGTTCCTAAAGGGTAGGAACTTTGCTTATGTCTATATCTCAGTTGTGTTAAACAGAATAACTGGCGCAAATTAGCAAATGATGCACTGAGGAATCATAGAACAAAAGACTTTATGAAGAACTAAGTTTCAGATTCAGGGTGACGCTAAGGAGCTAGTGTACCAGAGGATGGTATGCCTTCTGCAATCACAAAAGCAGCATTCAGTCTGATCTGGGCTCTAAGAAGTGCTCCTTGAGACCTGAAATTTTATCCTAACACTGCCACTAACAGGTTAAGTCAGAAAGAGTTCACTTCCCAGAGCTTTCGATTTCTGGTTTCCAAATCAGCACAATGAGAAACTGAAAAGAAGGAAAGAGGAAAAAAAGAGAGGGTCAGAGATCCCTCCTGTTTGTACAATGCCATGATTTGGACACAGGGTTTGGGCAACCATGGCCCATCCACCAATTCCTGCCTGTCGTCTCTTGTCAGACAGCTCATGAGCCACGAATTTGAAAGAATTCAAAAAAGTAACAATATTTTGGGACATGTCAACAATTATATAAAATGCAATTTTCAGTTCTCATAAAAGTACTTTGGAACTCAGCCCCACTCCTTTATTACCCATTTCTATGGCTGCTTTCATGCCACAACCACAGAGATTAGTAGCTGTGACAGAGACCATATGGGCTGCCAAGCCTAAAATATTTACTGCCTAGACCTTTCCAGAAAAAAAAAAAAGGATTGCTGATCTTTTACACAGACAATCAAGCAAGCGATCACCTGAGAACATTAAAATCTGTGTCTAGGACAAATGGGGCCTATATAAACTAGGGAATAATCTTCCCCACTACTTATGCAAGAACATTCACCCTTAAGAGAGCAGGCTACATGGCTTGGCAGCACTACTGCCACCAGTCCAGACTTCCCCTCACCTGTGCCCTATAAGTGACCAGCATTTCTAGGCATCCATGGAGCAGCGGGGTGCATTCTCATGGCTGGTCCCACACCTTCCCTTCCTCCTGCTTCCTCACATTCTATTTTCTGAGTGGTTGTCAAAGGAACGCTGAATTTTGCTGTCACTTTTTCAGACCCCAATTTCACTTATGACAGTCTTGGTACCAGGAAGCATTCCAAGCTCCTATCTCATCACCACAACCGACTGCTTCTCACTTAGTCCAGACGAGCTTGCCACAGTGCACTTGCTTTTTAATTGCTCTCTCTCTTCTTGCCTTCACCTCCTCTCCCTCCCTCTCTCCCTGGCTCTTTCTGTCACACGGGTGTGTGCACATACACAAGTTCCGATTAGATAAAAGAAGAAACACTTTTTAAGTTTCTTTCTAGGCCTAATAGAAAATTCTTTTATTATTTTTTTTTTTTTACAAAAACAGAGCTGTTTTTTTCCATTGCAAAAGTGTGGGTGTCCTTCCTTTTGGAGAGTAACAATCATTTTCTACATGGCCTTCTGACACATTGCATGTTGTACATATGTGTGTGTGCACATGTGCATATGAGTGTCAGAGTATGTGTGTGTAGCAGGGAGGAAAGAGATGAAGGAGAGTGTGTGTGTGCATGTTGGTTCACATGAGTGTGAGTGTGTGCATGCACGTGCCTGTGTGTGTGCACATGTGTATGAGCATGCTTGTATTTGCATATGAGAATGTGCATGTGAGAGAGAAAGAAAGAATGCGTGTATGTGTGAATGTGTATGTGTGTGTATAGCAGGGAAGAAGGGGATGAAGGAGAGTATGCTAAAAAGAGAACACCTCAGAACAGTCCAATAAAAGATTCCATATCAACATCATATCTTGTTAAAATACAGGATTCCCAAGTCAGTCACCTTCAAGCTGGAAGCCTGGAGTGTAAAAAGAGTGGGTGTTCTTCTCTGACAACTTATTGTCTAAGACAATTTTATGATCCAAAATATATTCGAATAAAAGTACCTGAGAAAAGTACATAAAGAGAATATAGCAAAATGTTAACAATGGTTTTCTTTGTGTGAGAGGAAGAAGAACCAGGTTGTGGTTGATCTGTTTCTTTTAGTTCAACTATTCTGCATTCCTCACTTTTAAATTTTGGATATTAAGCTGGAGATAAAGAACATAAATATAAAGATGAATTCGCTGAATGGAGCAACGAATGCTGAGTTAGTCAAAAATGTATGGCTACCTTCTATATCTAATTATCTGAGGGCAAATCAGAAAACACCACTTTCAGAAATTTTTTTTTTTTTTTAGAAATGAAGTTTCGCTCTTGTTGCCCAAGCTGGAGTGCAATGGCACAATCTCGGCTCACCGAAGCCTCCGCCTTTTGGGTTCAGGCAATTCTCCTTCCTCAGCCTCCCGAGTAGCTGGGATTACAGGCACGCACCACCATGCCCAGCTAATTTTTTGTATTTTTAGCAGAGACAGGGTTTCACAATGTTGACCAGGACGGTCTCGATCTCTTGATCTTGTGATCCACCTACCTCGGCCTCCCAAAGTGCTGGGATTACAGGCTTGAGCCACCGTGCCCAGCCAGAAATTTTTAAAAATGTGTTTTACGTTATTTTCCCTTTCAGCCTAAGGACTAAAAATTGAACACAACTGGATCTGCGCCATTGCCTCAAAGATTCTTAGCCTAGTTCAAGACCCATTGTCTGGACACTCCTGCTTTTTAGACAGAAAACAGGGCTAAATTCCTATTGACTTCCAAATACACAGACCCACAGATTTGTCACAGTAGCCTCTCTCTCTCACCCTGTCTCTGTCCGTCTGAGTCTCTCTTTCTCTCTCCCTTCCCTCACATCATCCCCAAATCAGAATGCATATATAAAAATTTGATTAACTGAAACATAGAATGATCAAGATTTTACTACAAGAGAAATACACAGACTTCAGCTAAGATGTCTGGTTGAATACCTGCATATGCCTTCACTCCATCATTAAACCACATTAACATAAGATGATTAAAAATAAATAAACCAACAAAGATAAAAAGAAAATAAACACAATCCCTTCAGCATATAGAAAACTGGCAAGCAGAAGCTGTCAGTGACACCTGACAGTAGACCCAGAGATGCTAAATCCCAAGCCAGTGGCAGGAAGGCAACCAGGATCCCCAAGGGTTCAAGAGTTGGCAGCTAAATTTACCTAGGGAATTTATGTTTCAGTAGTAAGTAGATCCCAGATCCTCTCCCTAGAATCGGTGACTGCATCCCATGGTGGTGGCAGGGTGGAAGTTTCCTCTCTATAGGGTAAAATTTGGTGTCTCTAGGCAGGAGCTCTCTAGACACAAGTGCTTAAATGTACACACTGAACACTGAGATCCTCCAGGTTTTCCTACCACTGAGTTCCAATGAGGGTGGCAGATACACTTGGTCAGAAGTTAAGATGATTTTTCTCTAGAGAGAATCTCTCTTGCTCAAGAAGAAAAGGTCTGACCCAGCAAGACCACCGCCCACAAAATGTTACAATCACAGAACTTCCATCAGCTTTTAGCTTTTCAGTGCTCCATTTTTTTCTAACAGACACAGACAGCTAAGGGTCACCAGGCATCTGAGCAAAGCTTCTAACATGAATGGCCGAGACCAGAGCAACAAGACACATAAACGCAGCCTGAATGAGGACTGTGCTGGGAGATAAGACCTTCTGAAACCCATATGAATGTTCTCGAAGAGATAAAAGTGTTACCATTTTCATGAAACAAGAACCAAATTTAAAGAAAAAGTAAACGCTTAGAAATTAAAAATATGACAGCAGAACTTGTGAAAAATTCTTGTTAGAATAGTAAGAAAACAAAGTTGAGTAGATAAACCTTATGTCTTCCAGAAATAGCGATAAGAAAAAAGTTGAAATCCGGAAGAAAATTTGAACAGGTTCAACACTAAAATGATCAGAATTCCAAAGATAGAAATAGAGACAGACAGACAGAGAGAGAAAAAAGAACAGACACACGCAGCAAATAAGAAAGAGAGAGATAAACCCTAACACAGTAATTGCTGGAGACTACAACACCCAACTTTCAGCACTGGACAGATCTTCCAGACAGAAAACCAACCAATCAACATGAAATTTAATCTTTACTACAGACCAAATGGAACTGATATTCAAGGAACATTTCATCCAATGACTGCAGAATACACATTTTTTCAACTCAACACATAGATCATTCATAAGTATAGAAGATACCTTAGGTCACAAAGCAAATGCAATCACATTTGAAATCAGGATTAAGAAATTCATTCAAAACCATACACTTACATGGAAACTGAGTAACTTGCTCCTGAATGACTCCTGGGTAAATAATGACATTAAGGCAGAAATCAAGAAGTTTAAGAAGTTCTTTGAAAGTAATGAGAACAAAGGTACAACTTACCAGAGTTTCTGGGATGCAGGTAGTCATGTAGTGTTGAGAGAAATTTATAGTACTAAATGCTCACATCAAGAAGTGAGAACTCGGGACAGCTGCGGTGACTCACTCTTGTAATCTCAGCACTTTTGGAGGCCAAGGTGGGCAGATTACAAGGTCAGGAGTTTGAGACCAGCCTGACCAACATGGTGAAACCCCATTCTACTCAAAATACAAAAATTAGCTGGTGTTGTGGCACATACCTGTAATCCCAGGTACTCAGGAGGCTGAGGCAGGAGAACTGCTTGAACCCAGGAGATAAATGTTGCAGTGAGCCCATATCACACCACTGCACTCCAGCCTGGTTGAGAGAACAACACTCCATCTCAAAAACAAAATTGAGATCTCAAGTTAACTACCCAACATCACAATTAAAAGAATTAGAAATCCAAGAGCAAAGAACACCCTCAAAGCTATGCTGAATGGGAGTGGGGAGAGAGGGCATCTTTATCTTCTGCCAATTTTTAAGGGGAATGCTTTAAGCTTTTGTCCATTCAGTATGATGCTGGCTGTGGTTTTGTCACATGTGGCTCTTATTATTTTGAGGTATGTTCCTTCAATACCTGGTTTATTGAGAGTTTTTAACACACATGAAAGTTGAATTTTATCAAAAGCTGTTTTTGCATCCATTGAGATAATCACGTGGGTAATTTTTTTCTTTAGTTCTGTTTATGTGACGATGACATTTATCAATTTGCATATGTTAAACCAAACCTGCATCTCAGGGAGGGTGGTTGTGACCAGGAATTTATCAGTTTCTTCTAGATTTCTCAATTTTTTCAGGTTCAGTGGCTCACATCTGCAATCCCAGAACTTTGGGAGGTCAAGGTGGGTTGATCACCTGAGATTGGGAGTTCAAGACCAGCTGGATCAACATGGAGAAACCCCATGTCTACTAAAAATACAAAATTAACCAGACATGGTGGCACATGCATGTAATCCTAGCTACTCAGGAAGCTGAGGCAGGAGAATAGCTTGAACTCAGGAGACAGAGGTTTCACTAAGCCGAGATCTCACCATTGTCCTCCAGCCGGAGCAACAAGCACAAAACTTCATCTCAAAATTAAAGAAAAAAAGTGCCTACAGTTGTACATCATATACTCTGAGGGTGGTTTGTATTTCTGTGGGGTCAGTGGTAATATTGCCCTTATTGTTTTTGATGGTGGTTATTTGAATCTCTTCCCTTTCTACTTCATTGGTCTAGCTTCAAGTTTATTATTTTTTAACCAGTATGATTTTAATAGACCAGTTACTGGGTAGTAAATTGAAACATACAGAGTGCCATCTCCAAGAGCAGTCATGATTTCATTTGGGTTCTTGAAAAATGTTAAGAAGTAGGTTGAGTTTTATTATTTTTTTTCAGAAAACCAGCTTTTGAAAAATTTATGTGGAACCAAAAACAGCCAAGGCAATCCTAAGCAAGAAGAGCAAAGCTGGAAGCGACATGCTACCAGACTTCAAACTGCATTACAGAACTACAGGAAACAACGGCATAGTACTAGTACAAAAACAAACACATAGACTAATGGAACAGAATAGAGAATCCAGAAACAAAACCAAGCTTCTACAACTATCTGATCTTTGGCAAACTTAACAAAAACAAGCAAGGGGGAAAAGATTCTCCCTATTCAATAAACGATGCCAGGATAACTGGATAGCCATATGCAAAAGACTGAAACTAGACCCCTTCTTTACATTACATACAAAAATTTGCTCAAGATAGATTAAACACTGATATGTAAAACCAAAAACTATAAAAGCTCTGCAAGACACGAGACAATGCCATTCAAAACATAAGCACAGGCAAAGATTTCATCATGAACATGCCAAAAGAAAAGGTAACAAAAGCAAAATTGAAAACTGGTGTCAAATTAAAATGAGAAACTTTCACACAGCAAAATAAACTATCAACAGAGAAAACTGACAACCTACAGAATGTGAGAAAATGTTTGTAAACTATGCATTCCACAAAAATCTAATATCAAACATCGGTAGGGAAATTAAATTTACAAGAGGAAAACAACCCATAAAAAGGTGGGCAAAGAACATAAACAGACACTTTTAAAACAAGACATATATGCAACAAGCAATCATATTAAAAAAGCTCAACGTCACTGATTATTAGAGAAATGCAAATGAAAATTATAATAAGATACCATCTCACACCAGTCATAATGGCAATTATTAAAGCAAAAAAAAAAAACCACATACTGGCAAGGTTAGAGAGAAAAACAACAGTTACACACTGTATTCGGGAATGCAAATTAGTTCTGCCATTGTGAAAAAGTGTCATGATTCCTCAAAGACCTAAAGAGTGAAATACCATTTGATTCAGCAAACCTAGTAATGGGTTACTAGGTATGTACCCAAGGGAATATAAATCCTTCTGTTATAGAGACATGTGCACACATATGTCCATGGCAGCACTGTTCACAATAGCAAAAATATGGAATCAAGCTAAATGCCCATCAATGGTAGACTGGATAAAGAAAATGTGGTACATATACAACAAAAAACACTAGGCAGCCACAAAAGAATGCGATCGTGTTCTCTTCAGGGACATAGATGAAGCTGGAGACTATTATTCTTAGCAAACTAATGCAGGAACACAAAATCCAAATACCAGATATTTTCACTTGCAAGTGGGAGCTAAATGATGAGAACACAGGAACATACAACAGGCGGAAGAACAACACACACTAGAGCCTTTCAGAGAGTGGAGAATGAGAGAAGGAAGAAGATCAGGAAAAACAACTAAATGGGACTAGGCTTAATACCGGAGTAATGAAATGATCTGTACAACAAACCTCATGACAGACTTTACCTAAATAACAACCCTGTGCTTGAACCTTTGAACTTAAATAAAAGTTAAAAAAAAAGGCAACTTCTCAAGTTGAATAACATAACCTCCTAGGTTTAAACACATGAACACAAACTCACACCAAGGAACATTGTCTTGAAAATCTGCAATATATGACAAAGGAAAACAGCTCTCCTAAGTTTTCAGAAAAGTTTTTTAAAAAACAGTATTTACAAAGAATCAAAAATCAGAATGATTTCAGGCTTCTCAACAGCACTACCAGAAGCTGGGAAATAACGGAGTGGTATCTTTAAAACTTGAATAGGAAATTATTTTCAATCAAAAGTTCTATGCCCCACAAGTCATGTAAGTGTAAGAAGAAATAAAGTCATATTTCCAGAACAATTTGCTTCAGTGTATCCTTGCTTGAATAAGTTACTGGAGGATACAGTCCACAAACAAGAGATTCAGGGCACGGGGCAGTGCAAAACAACAGAGTGGGTTTGTATTTGTATTCAAAAGACAGCAGCAGTCGAGAGTTAGGGAATACTGGAGGAGGAGTTTTCTCCAGCATCCCTGGAGCCCACACCTCTCATTTCCACATTCCTATGTCCCATTGCTGCCCATGAATTCTGATCACCTATTCCTTTGATAGAGGTATTTCTCTCACCGATTAGCTGTAGTCAAGTGGCTCTTTCTTGGGCTACAGGAGGAAATCTATTGCTTTTCATTAAACATCAATTGGATTAACCTAGGCTTAAGGTCAGCATTATGCCATCAGCTGTACGTTCTTGGGAAGACGTCTACTCACAAAATGGTTAAAGAACGTGGCCCTCCTACCTCTGACTTGTGTGATTCTAAGCAAGCTATTTAGCACCCTCTCATCTGTGAAACAAACATAAAGTTCTTATCTTGGGCTCCACAAAGAGAAAGTGTTGGACAAGAACAGTTTCTTCTCCTCCAAGGCCAGACCATATGGAGGACCCTAAGACAGCCACAGTCTTGGTCAGTAGGACAAACACACAACGTTCAAATAGCACCATTAAAACTGTGGCCAAACGTTTGCTCTGCCTCTGAGTCACTCACTGTCATAAGGCTCTACCAGTTCCCATTCCAGATAGAAAGTGGGCTTTTGTTGGTTTTTGTTGTGTTTTTCAAGAGATGGAGTCACCCAGGCTGGAGTACAGTGGCATGACCATAGCTCACTGCAGCCCCAAACTCCTGAGCTCAAGTGACCTTTCTGCCATGGCCTCCTGACAGAAGCTGGGCCAACAGAGCAGCAGGTATGCATCCCCACACCCAGTAATTTTTTTTTGAGAGATGGGGTACCGCTATGTTGCCCAGACTGCTCTCAAATTCCTGGCCTGAAGCAATTTTCCCATATTAGCCTCCTAAATTTCTAGGATTACAGGTGTGAGCCACTGTTCCCAACAGGTGTTCTTAAATGCAATTTCCACACTGTTATTCTGAAGAAGGGCAAGAAGCAAAGAGACCCTCCTTGAAACATAGAAAATAAAAGCATTCACTATTAAGTGGAGGCAGAGTTGATGATCAGCCAAAACTACTTCAACTGTAATCCAGAAGTCCCATTGATACAGGAGTTCTAAAGGAATTATTTAGTCAGAGATTGAAAGTAAGGAAGTCTTTGGTAAGGTTTCCCTTTGAATAAAAAGCAGCCCCAAAACCATTTCTAACAAAGAGCGGCCTGTAAAATCGAGCTGCAGATATAGACAAGCGAGCTGGAAGCTTGCACAGGTGAATGCCAGCAGCTGTAACAATAGGAGGCTACTTGGGTGCCAGGCATGCTCAACCTGACGGCTTTATCTTCCTTTTTCTTTATCAACCACAAGTGCAGTAAGGGACAGAAAACATGCACTGGCCAAATAGAAAACCTATATGCATAAGAAGATTCGGGTGGATAGCCAGCTTCTTCACGAGCTATGTAAAGCTCTCACCTGGTCCAACCCATATTTGGACCCTATGTAAATCAAACACCACCTCCTCAACAAGTCTATAAAACCTTGTGCAGTTCACCAGAAAACACACTCAGAAGCCCCTCTCTCTCTCTGCAGAAGAGAGAGATGTTCTCTTTTCTTCTTTTGCCTGTAAAACGTCCATTCTTAACCTCACTCCATGTGTATTCACGTCCTTGATTTTCTTGACATGAGGCAATGTACCTTGGTTATTACCTCAGATGGACAATGCTGCTTCATCATAGTTCTGTTTTGTTCAGGTTGTGGGACAAACGGCTCCTTTCCTCTGCAACCTCAGCTCAACCTTACTCAGGCCTCCTTCCAGCAGAATCACAGAGCCAAATGAAACCCCTTAAGTCTTCTTTTAAATTGGTAGCCGCTCCAAAGAAAGCAACATGATGAGTTTCAGGTGGTCCGGGGTGGGGGCAGTGCTACTCTGGCTTCTCCGCGCTCAGTCCCTCTCAGTTCAAAAGCGCACCACGTGGAGCAATAGAACACCTGCTCATCTGAGTTTTAAAAATAGTGGGAGGAAAAGCGCTGTCTTCATGCTTATTTCCCTGGCAGAGGGGAGGTCATAAAACACTAATTTCTAAGCAGTGGACCAGAGTTTTACTGATCTCTTCTGTTACTGACTCATGTTTACCCAGAGAAACCACATCACAATTCTGAGTCTCCTCTGGCAAGAGAAGGAATCGGATTCATGATTCTCTCAGCCCCCTTTCCACAGTGGAGTTCTGACTCCACTTCTAAAATACTTTTCTGCAAGCCTCTGTACCTCATAAATGTTTTACTATACTCGAGACAGCAAAGGGAAGCACAGATTAGCTACTGTTTTCAGAACAGTGGAAACATGCTGTCTTCTCCACGTTTGGCATTGGAGTCAAAGATCAAGCGCCAAACAGTAGTTGTCAAGAATCCTTTCATTTACAATCAGGTTCTAGACTTTTCAAATGGTGTGGGCAAGAACCCGTTTTGCCAGAATAGGTTATTATCTACCTCTTATCTTTATAGGACAGGACTAAAAATTCTCTTTTTTAAGACAGAGTCTTGCTCTGTTCCCGAGGCTGGAGTGCAGTGGCATGATCTCGGCTCACTACAACTTCTGCCTCTCAGGTTGAAGTGATTTTCCTGCCTAAGCCTCCTGCGTAGCTGGAATTACAGGGGCCCACCACTACACTCAGCTAATTTTTGAATTTTTAGTAGAGACAGGGTCTCCCCATGTTTGCCAGGGTAGTCTCCAAAGCCTGACATTATGATCTGCCTACCTGAGCTGCCCAAAGTACTGGGATTAGAGATGTGAGCCACCACGCTGGGCATTTTTTTTTTTAATTACACTGAAGGCTTTTGAAAGGGTTGTGTGTTGTATGAACTCCCTCCTCACCCAATTCTCATGGATGGGAAAATGCTGCTGCTTCATTTTAAAGCTAATGAGCTGCCTGAACAGGAACTTTTAATTAACCATTCAAACCGATTAGCTCACGTCCCTGAAGGCTGGAGAACACGGGAACTGCTATCCCATCTGAATACAATCCAAAGGCAAAAGGCTGTGGCCAAGTTGAAATAATGGGGCAGATAGAAGCTATAAAGACTGGAGCTGGGAGTGGCCCGTACTTCAAGTTAAGCCAAACAAAGGTATTTGCATGTTTTATATGGGCCAAATAGGAATTCCATAATTGAGAAAACCATTGATTTTAAGGAGGACGCTGCCCTGAAAAGCTTCCTGCCAGGGGTAAGGAAGAGGCTGCCCAGGACCCCCAGAGGCAGGTGGTAGGAGGGCTCTTAGTGGCTTCCTAGAAACTGTATTACCTGAGGTAGTGAACTGCTGTCAGAGATCCCTACAAGGAGAATTTCTCAGGAACGCATGAGAAAGGGCCCAAAACTGCATGCCTGCTGCTAAAATGTGACACCATAATACAGCTGAACTATTCAATAAGGCCCTATCTGTTCCTCTGTCTCTCCTTTCTCCCTGCCCCTATCCAACCCTAGAAGAGCCAGAAAGCACTGCTAAGAAGTGAGGGTGGATGGTCATAAGCAAACACACTGCCCTCCTTTCCCTTCCCACTGTGGGTTTCTCAGGCTGAGGCTGTCACAGAGGAGGAGAAATGAAAATTGTTTTCGTTGATATTTTATCATGAACATTTATGAAAGTATAGCAAAGTTGAAAAAACTTTACAGTGAACACTTTAACTATATCTTCAGCAACTTGGAGTCTTGTTTTATCTCATGTTCATCCATAGATCCATCTTTCTATCCATCCAGTAATCCATTATAGTTTTTAGGCATTTTAAAGTAAATTGCAGACATCAGTAACTCAACGTGCATTAACTAGAATTTGGTACCTTTTTTTTTCCTTTTGGTGTAAAGTTTACAAATGATGAAATGCAAAAATTTTAAGTATGTATTTACCGAATTTTGACAAAAGTATACATATGTGTAACCCAAAACTCTATCAAATAAAGAACATTACTATAATCCCTGATATGGTTTGGCTGTGTCCTCACCCAAATCTCTTCTTGAATTGTAGCTCCCAGAATTCCCACGTGTTGTGGGAGGGACCTGGTGGGTGAGAATTTAATCATGGTGACAGTTTCCCCCATACTGTTCTTGTGATAGTGAAAAGTCTCACAATAGCTGAAGCTTCTATAAGAGGAAAGCCCTTTTGCTTGTTTCTCATTTCTCTCTTGTCTGCCACCATGTAAGATGTCGCTTTGACTTTCTGCCGTGATGATGAGGCCTCCCCAGCCAGGTGCAACTGTGAGTCCCTTAAACCTTTTTTGAATAAAGTACCCAGTATCAGGTATGTCTTTATCAGCAGTGAAAAAACGGACTAATACAATCCCAGAAAGTTTCCTCATGACTTGTCTCAGTCTCCAGCTCTGTACCCTTGGATTTTTTTCATTGTAGACTAAGTTTGCCAACTTCAGAAATTCCACATAACTTGAATCATGTTGTGATAACCCTATATATAAGGCTCCCTTCAGTCCACAAAATAATTTTTATATTTATCAGTCAGGTTACACATATCAGTATCTCTTTCATTTTTATTGCTGAGTAGTATTTCATGCTATGAAATAACGTAGTTCGCTACCTGATCCTCTATTTGTGGTCACCAGAAATATTTTCAACTTTTGATTATTATCAGTAAAGCTATTGTCTTCTATAAGTATTTTTATTAACATGTATTTTCACTAATTGGGGTAGATTCCTAACTCAGACATTTATTATAGATGAGATGTATAATCGTTCTATAAGAAAATTCCAGAAATTTGACAAAGTAGTTGTACTGTTTTATAGTCCCATTAGCAATAGTTATAGTTGTGCTGTATTCTTGCCAACATTTGGTGTTTAGTCTTTCCCAACCTAGTTATTTTGTGGGGTGTGTAGTAGTATCTCACTGTGGTTTTAATCTGCATTTCCTTGATGTTAACCATTTTGTCCCACTTGTATATTATCTTTGCAAAGTGGCTCCTCACATTTTTTCCGCTTCTAAACAGTAATTGTTCTCTTTTTTTCTTTTAGTTGTTCTGTCATCCAGGCTGGAAGGCAATGGTGCAATCTTGGCTCACTACAGCCTCTGCTTCCTGGGCTCAAGCGATCCTCCCACCTCAGTCTCCCAATCAGCTGATACCAGGCTAACTTTTTTTATTGATATTAGCCAACATACAAGGCTAATTTTTTGTACTTATACTAGGTGTCAGGGTCTCACCATGTTGCCCAGACTAGTCTCAAACTCCTGGCCTTAAGCCATTCATCCTCCTCGGCCTCCCAAAGTACTGGCACTACAGGTGTGAGCCACTGTGCCCAGCCTTATTTTCAGGTTATAAAACTGCTTTCTATATTCTGGAAATCAGGCTCTTTACTGAAAATAGATTTATGACCATTTTCTGTCAGGCCGTGGCTTGCATATTCTTTTGTTTAATGTATCTTTTAATTTTCCCAGACACATTTTCTGCAAAATTTGTGTTAGTTTTTGTTGTATTTTTCAGATACTTTGTTCATTTCATCTAAGTTGCAGAATTTGTCACCATGACGTTGTTTATGATAGTCTCTTATTATCCTTTTCACGTCTGCAGGATCTGTAGTGATAGTTTCACTTCGCTTTCACTTCTGATATTGATACTGACAATTTGTGTTTCCTCTCTTTTTTTCATGATCAGAGTAGCTTAAGGTTTATTAATGTTGATATTTTAGAACAACCAGCTTCTTTGCTTTGTTAGTTTTCTCTATTATTTTGTCTGTCTTCAATTTGGTTTATCTCTGCACTTTTACCTTTATTGTTTCCTTCTTACTACTTCGTTGGAGTTTTCTTTGCTCTCTCTCTGTGTGTGTGTGTGTGTGTGTGTGTGTGTGTGTGTGTTTTCAATCTTCTTTAGGTGAACATTTACATCATTGATTTTAGACCTTTCTCTTTTTCTTCTATTGCAGTATAAGCATGTACCGCTATACTTCCCTCTGGGAACTTCCATAGCTGTAATTCATAAGTGTTGGCATGTTGTATTTTGATTATCCCTTAGAATAAAATATTTTATATTCTACCTTTTTATTTCTTCTTGGGCTTGTGTATTATATTTAATCTCCAAGTACTTGGAGCTTTCCTACTTCTCTTATTGTTAATTTCTGTTTTAATCCTATTGTGGTCAGGTAACATACACTGCATGAATTCAATTTGATTTAATCTATTCAGTCTTGTTTTACGACCTAGCATCTGAACTATCCTAGTGAACACTACATGTACTTGACACATACAGTATTCTGTGGTTATTGGGTGTCGTCTTCCATTGGTTTGTTTAAGATGGTGGAGAGTGTTGATCAGGTTATCTGCATCTTGACTAAGATTTTGTCTAGTTTATCTATCAATTGCTTGGGAGATGGGTATTAAAATCGCCAATAAAAATTGTGGATTGTTTGTTTATTTCTTTAGTTCAATTTTGTTTTGTGCAAATTGACACACCAATTATTTTTAATCCATTTTTTGATGAAATGACTCTTCTGTAATCATGAACTATCCCTCTTTATCTTTGGAAATACTGTTTTGACTTAAGCATATTTTATTTGGTATTAATATAGCTTCTTCACACTTCCATTACTGACTGTTTGCATAGTATATCATTTTAAATGTACTCATTTAGGGTCAGGTACAGTGGCTCACACCTGCAATCCCAGCACTTTGGGAGGCTGAGGCAGGTAGATCACTTGAGGTCAAAAGTTTAGGACAAACCTATCCAATGCAGTGAAACCCCAGCTTTATTAAAAATACCCCAACATTTAGCTAGGCGTGGTGGCAGGTTTCTGTATTCCCGGCTACTCAAAAGGCTGAGGCAGGAGAATTGCTCGAACCCAGGAGGCGGAGTTTACAGTGAGCAGAGATCGCACCACTGTACTCCAGCCTGGGAGATAGAGTAGGACACTGTCTTAAAAAAATTCAAATGTACTTATTTAGACCTACGTATATTTGTCTTTTTTTTTTCTATTCAAAGTGTGTATTTCATATACAGCACTGGGTCTTGTGGGTTTTTTAAATCAATTCTGACAATCTCTGCACTTGAATTGGAGTATGTGGTATGATTCATTAACATTTAATGTTATTAAATATAGATTTATTAGTGGTTGAATGATGTAATTGGATTCAAACTTACAATTTAATGGTTTTTTTCATTATTTTGTTTGTTTTTGTTTGCATCCCCTTCCCCACTTTTTGTCCTGTCCCTTTTCTCCTGATGTCTTTTGGACTCTTTAAATACTTTTAAAATTTCATTTTAAAGTATCCATGACTTATTAGATGTAGTGGTTGAATATTCCTTATCTGAATTCCTTGGGACTAGAAGTGTTTTGGATTTTAAACTTTTTTCATATTTTGGAACATTTACATATACATAAAGAGATCTCTTAAAGATATAACTGAAGTCTAAACACAAAATTCACCTATGTTTATGTACACCTCATACACATAACGCAAATAAAATTTTACACATTTTTGGCAATTTTATGCACGAATCAAAGTTTGTATACATTGAACCATCAGAAAGCACACATATCGCTATCCCAGCCATCGATGTGGATGAATTTCAGATCTTGGAATATATTGGATTTTTGGGTTTATGGATCAGAGATGCTCAACCTCTACCTGTTTTCATTGTTGATTATTTTATGTGTTAAAATATGTAAAAAAGGGTTAAGTTTTCAGCTGAATGAGATTTTTGAGTTTGGAAATTAAACTAAACAGGATTTTTCTTAAGTTCCAGGATACAGGTACAGAATGTGTAGGTTTATTATATAGGTATATGTGTACCATGGTGCTTTGCTGCACCTATCAACCGTTCATCTAGGTTTTAAGCTTCACATGCACTAGCTATTTGTCCTAATGGTCTCCCCGTCTCACCCTCCTCCGACCCCCAACTGGCCCCAATGTGTGTTGTTCCCTCCCTGTGTCCATGTGTTCTCACTGTTCGAGTCCCAATTATGAGTGTGGTGCTTGGTTTTCTGCTCCAGTTTTGAACTAGACAGAATTTCTTAATATCTTAAATTGCTCAGTGAAATAGAAAATATCAAAGATTCTACCCAACAGGTGGGTAAGAATGAGTCCACGTCGCAACTTTGATAAAGTGAAGGGAAATAACAAACCATTTCTGATTGCTCCCTGCCACAGCCAGTATATTCAACCTTTTTACTGTCCTTTTATTATTTTTTCATTGTTCTTACAGTCATTATTATTTTTCCCCAAATGAAAAAATAAAAGTGGTGGGATTGATAATGAGGAAACAAAGACTGACAGCTGCCCCTACACCTGAGTTTAACTTTTGAGAAATATAGTCAACATGATGATTTTCACACAGGGCTAGTAGGCCTTCTGCATCTGTTATAATTCCTGTTATGTTGTGGACAGAAAATAAATTTTTCTCTCCATGGGAACCTGTTAGTGATACTTGAGAACAATGTCAACTGTAGACCAAAACCAAATACAAGTGGAAATATTGTTTCATTTTTTTTGCAGTATTCCTTTTTTAAGACCTGAGATAGGAGGATAAAAAAGGAAAGAACTATTGACATGTGCAACAACATGGCTGAATATCAAAAACATTTTCTTGACTAAAAGAAACCTTACATATGGAGTGATCACAATATAATTCTATTTCTATCAAACTTTAAAATCTGTGCTGAAAGAATATTTAAAAGTATATTTGGGTTCGGGACCGACTAAGAGGAGGCAAAACTGAACTTTTTAGTCTCTGCTGTGATCCAAAACCCATGCTATAAACTTTGTACACAGTATCTCATTTAATCCTCAAAACCACCCTAACAGGTAGTTACTGTCACTTCCCCTGCTTCACACAGAACATAAAGCTCAGAGAATCCAGGTACTGTGTTTTTTTTTGTTTGTTTGTTTTTTGTTTTTTGTTTTTTTTTTGAGACGGAGTTTCACTCATGCCACCCAGGCTGAAGTGCAATGGCGTGATCTCGGCTCACTGCAAGCTCCGCCTTCTGGGTTCAGGCAATTCTCGTGCCTCAGCCTCCCAAGTAGCTGGGACTACAGGAACGCACCACCATGCCCAGCTAAGTTTTTGTATCTTTAGTAGAGATGGGGTTTCACCATGTTGACCAGGATGGTCTCGATCTCCTGACCTCGTGATCCACCCGCCTCGGCCTCCCGAAGTGCTGGGATTACAGGCGTGAGCCACCATGCCTGGCCCGGTACTGTGTTTTACACCTATTTAGAAGTCATCAATTCCTAACGTTCTATAAAATGTTCTAAATAAAAATGAATAAAGTAGGCAAAAAAGACCATGTAAATAGCATTTCTACAAATATCTCCTAAGACAATTTTCACATCGATGTCCAAAGACATTTACAAGAATGTTTTCCACAACACTGTTTAAAATAATAGAAAACCACGAGCAACCTAAATGTCCATGGAAGAGTTAGATTCTTTCTCTTATTCCGTATAATGCAATACTGTGCTGATGTAGAGATATCATATTCATTTTTAAAAATTACATTCACCTTCTTCTCATGGATCCAAGGAGATATGTTAGAGAATATCTATTGCATTTGGACATAAACATAAATACAAAGGAAATAGTAGGGGCTCTCTACAAGTGGTTATATATTGGAAGAGGAAGAAGAGAAAAATAAAAGGGATCATGAACTTTGTATATGCTTTGGTAGTGTCTGGTTTTGTATATAACTTGAATTTTTTCATAAATATATTTTACAGTCTGCATAATTACTAGGTAAGAAGACAAGTAAGTCACTTTAGTAAAAGTTCTTCCAATTACTGCAACTGATTTCTACAGCCAGAATGTTCCCAGAACCTGAAAAGAGGAAGCACTAGAAATGGAAGGCAGAAATACTGACACTAGAGGGCCAGAGCTGGAGAGGGTGGATCTAATGCAGCAAATCCATCAGCAGTTGTCATCGCCATCTTTGAGAAACCTCACAATTTTCCGTGCGTAATAAATGAGTTAAATTGAAAACAAATCCATGACAGTGGTGCATAAGAAAGGTTACATGTGTCCCGAATAATAAAGTCTGCGCACAATATAAATTAAAACATACCATTTTACATTCATAAGATTGACAAACAAAAAGTAAAAGCCTAGGAATATCAAGTGAAGCCAAACACAAAACAAGTTTCCTCACATTTCCTGTGGGAATACAAGTTGTTACAACTACTTTAAACAATTGGAAATTCATAGTAAAAATGAAGACAAGACTCCCCTACAATTTACCAATCCCTCTTCTGGGAGCACAGTAAGAGAGATTCTTCCCAAGAAACCTGTAAACAAATGTATATGGCACTATGCATGTAATTGTACATCGTGGTATTTCCATATGGTAAAATATTATTCTGCAGGGAAAGTAAGTAGACCAGAGGTAGACATTTCAATATCAATAAGTTTTAGAAAAATAAAATGGAGTATAGGAAGCTGCAACTATATCTGTAATGCTTTGTTTTGCCAGGAAAATAAAGGGACACGTGGGGAGGGCAAAGGACAACAAAAACTAAACAATCTGAAACACATGCAGAAAAATACCCATATTTTAAAATTTTCCATTGCTGCTTATATTATTTTCTGTCTTTTCTATACGCTTGAAGTACTTGATAATAAAGAAAATATAAAAGGCATAGGAAAAAGTATTCTGAGAAAATACATCGAAAGGTGTATGGTTATTAGATTTGGTAAGATTTTAAATGACTTTAATTTTCTTTGTTATAACTCTCTATATGTCCTAGTCATACCATATTAAATGTGTATTTCATTTATGACAATAAAAATGTATTATTTAAAAACTCATATATATGCAGTTTTATCTGACATATGACGAAACTCTACGAAACATAGATTCAGCAAAAATACTGAGAACAAGAACAAAAATAATGATATTAAGAGTTGTTGACTTTTGGATGGAGCTATGAGTGACTTTACATTTATCTCTAAACTCGATTTTTCTATAGTGGGCAAATAAAATATTTGTGAAAGCTAGTTTAAATAGAAAGCTATAGGTTTTAAATGAAAAGGAATTCAAATAATTTTCCAGCATGATAAAATGTTCATATTCCTAAATATGAACTACTTTACAAAAGCACCAGTGATTTTAAAGAAACATTAGATGATTTGTAAAGGAAGTCAGTTATGATACTGCAGTTTATAGTGATACTGAGTGTTTGCTAGCTCCACTAATCAGGATATTAAGTTAATAGTATATAATATGCCATAAAGAAATTATAGGAGCAGAGGTTACTGCAAAAGGAGAACACAATGATTTTAAGTGGGCTGGTGACCTGAATTTCTTCCAGGGAGGGGAAACATCAGAGTCATTTGATCAATGAAGTGCCTTTTATAAATCTTCAGGAAATCTCTTATGAAGGCTTTAAGAAGATGGATTTCTTATTACTTCTGATGTATGTTCCCATGAAATTTTTACCATTGCCACCATGGGCCTGCCCAGCCTAAGAGATGGAAACTGTGAGTCCAGCCCACTGACGCCCACCATCAGTAAGAAGATTGCACACTGAGGAGGCCATGACCAGCCTGCTGACTGAAATCTATACTGTAAAAGGATGATGCTGCTCCAGCAATCCTGAAACCCTGCCCTAGGATCAATGCAAAGTGGTGTCAACCTTAGAATTTCAATATGCCTAGGCAGATAGTTATCTTTAAATATAAGAATAGTATCATTTTCTGGAGAAACCAAAAGAATACAGAAAAATTCTACAGTAGTCTACTCTGCCCTTCCTCCCCGTTCCGTCTTGTTAGTAACAGCCAAATCCAGGCACAAAGATGTCCTAACTTCTACACCTGAGGTTGCCCACAACGTGTGCTAGGTGACGCATCTTATAGAGCACATATGCAAACAATTATGGGATCTGAAAAACAATAACTCAGGCAGAAACATTAGGAATTAGTGCCCCTAAGGGAACCAGTGGGAATAAAGGAGGCTTAGAGAGTTTAAACAACTTTCCCCATTAGCTGATAAGTTACGGTGGCCTTAGACAAGCTGACAAGAGTGGTAGCAAAAAGGCTTCAAGGATTACAAATTGTTCTACTATAAGGTTTTAAATAGGTTTCAAAGGCAAAGAAGAGCAAATGAAGCCATGAATTTTACAATCTACATATTTTTAGCCCTTTCTCTTTTTTGCTTTTCTTGGGTAAACTAATTAGACCCTGCAAACACATTCCCACCCACAATGTTGTCTCCATTGCTTTAGGGTCTCACCTCTGAGCAGCCAGAGGAAATGCAGCTGACCCCTTATCTAGTTAACAACCTTTTATACTCTGCCCTTTCACTTTGCTTTCTCCATGCCAACATAAGACATACAAAGATTCTTCTGCCTCCAAGATGCTGCAGCTTTCTTGTCAGCTAGTTACCCCCAGCTAAAAATAACTGTTCCACATACTCAGAGATATATGGCAATCAAGCAACCAAGTGCCCCTTTTGCCAATGACATGTTTTTAAAAAATATGTTCAATGAGAGGCTCTTTGAAAATTATTCACTTTTTTCTGAGTTGCAAAGGAAAACGAAAGGCAAATTATGGCTCTATAAGCAACTGTTTGCACAGATCCCATTAATTCGCCATCCACAGGGCTATTGACAACTAGCTCTTTTCTCTTGTCATTTCACTTACCAGGCAGAAATGATTACAAACTTAATTTCTTTGGGGGGTTATTCAGGTTAGAGAGGGCCCCTTGATAATGCAGAAGTCATAACGGCCACCAGAGACAGGAGAACAATAGCTCCCAGTGCTTCCACAATGGAGAGAGAGATAACTGAATGTCATATTCGGAAGAAATTCAAACCATCATTGATTTTTTCAGATGAAAAAACTGAGGCTTAAAGAGGTTAGGGGGTTAACCGCAGTCAGTCAGTGTTTTAGTTTGCAGCAAAGCTGAAAGCAGGCGCTAAGCATTGCAACACCTGGTGTCTTCCTTCCTCCCCTCCATCCTGCTGCTAGTAGTGTCAGTGGCAAATACAAGCCAGTTCAAGGAAATGTGGCCTCAGCGAGAAGTACTAAGGACCAAGCACCAATGCATCTTGCCATTTACAACAAATTCCTTAATTACAAGGCTTCATTTATTCACAGAAGCTGCCTCTTTTGTACATAGCCAAACACACACACACACACACACACACACACACACACACACACACACACACAGTGTGACAGAGATAATTTATCATTACCTGAATGCACTCAGGGTGGTCAATTTCAGCCAGAGTGAAGAACAGAGAAAGGCAGGGTCAAGGGCACTATAGAAATAGCTGTTCCTGCTTCACTTTTCAGCCCTCCTTTCCCATCAGCCCACTTTCATTACTTTTCTCTTTGATGCAAAATCTGAACATCTTGGTCAGGCAGCTCTGCTTATCAGTGGGTTCTGAATAACCCACTTTTATCAAACTTCATCTGATGGACCCAAAATATATTTGATCTTAGCAAAAAGTACCCTTATCAGTCCTAAAATGACACTGTCCCAAAGTGAATAGTGTTAGCAGCCAACTCTCTAGAACCAGAAAGAAGTATGTTTAAATCCTCAATCCATCACTTTCCAGCCATGCTGTCATGTCCAACTCATTCTTCTTAAACAATATCTCACTAAGCACACTAGACTGTAGAAATGCACACAGATAGGGCCTTACCTTTTCTGGCTTTATTCCTGCGAGGCAGCAGTGGACACTAACATATCTGTCACTCCAGTTAATGTAAAGGTTTAACTGGTACAAGTGCTGTGCAGGCAGGTCTCTGGAACAATGAGAGCACCCAGGAGAAGGCTTTGCTTTAGTTACAAAGGTCAGGAAAGGTTTCCCCTAGGGAGGGACCGAGATCAGAAGCATGAGTGGGCAGTAAGTGGGCAAAGTAAGGACAATCTGGCATTCCTGGCAAATATGTGGTGCAGGGGGACCTGGACCTTGGCCAGTACAAGATGCTGAGTCTTTGCAGTGCAGAGCAGAGAGGAGGGGCACGCCATGAGGACAGAGAAATGGAAAGAAGACTGTGGCCGTGGTGAGGAGGTTTGTCCTCATTCTAAGAAGGACTGGGAGGTATGGGGCATGGTCTGACTTACGTGGAGGACAGACTGGAGACAACATGGACACAGACACACAGGTGGAAGGCCAGGAGGTAATCCACAGAAGGGCTGCAATGAGAATTTTAATGGAAAGGAAAAACAGAAGCTAAGGGATATTTAAGAACTAAAATCAGCAGGCCTGAATGGTAAGTTGGATATGAGAAGTGAGAGAGAAAGGGATAAACCAGAGCTCACTCATAGGACTTTGGCTTGTGTGACTGGATAGGTGGTGGCACCATTTTCTAAAAACCAGAATGGAAGAAGGAGCAGACTAGTGACTTAAACCTCATAGCCTCAGTTTTCTCATCTGTAAAATGGGAATAGTCCTACATATATCACAATGTTTTTGAAAGCATTAGAAAATATTCCTAGAAAATGAAGCCTTCATACAAAGCGGTGTATGTTTCTCCCCCAAATAAATGGGACCTATTCTTATAGGCTTCTTTTTCTTGATCTGATTGGAAACTCAGGATCTCAGATATTCATTTCTTTTCATCCTCTTCTCTGATGGCTCTACCAAATTGCTGGTTTACTGATCTCATCACCCTAAACAACGTATGGTACTCCATACTAGTCAAATAGGCAAGTTGGCAATTGCTCTTCTGAACAAATTATTGTAAATGTCACTGCTACAGTGCAGCTCATAGTGGCTCACTTGGCTGTTCAAGGGAAAAATTCTTTCAAATGCAGCTCTTATTATTTGCCAAATGTTCATGCACAAATGCATTTATTTTACCAAGAGCGTAGTGTTGGGTCATTTAAGGAGAATGGAAAAACACCACTCACAATTGAAGAGGCAAAATAGAATACATACAGCATTCCAGAGCTTGCAAACCCCTTCATATACACTATACCAATGGTACCTCACACTGACTGCGGAGAGGCTGAGATGACGAGAAAGGGCAGGTATATTTATGATTATTTTTACAAGTAAGGTTAACTTAGACAAAGTAACTCTCTCCAGGTCACAACTCAAGGAAGTAATACATTTCTGTGATGAAAATACAAGTCTTGGGGCTTCTGATTTTATCATGTGTCTATCAAAATCCCCCACCTGCCAACGTTAAGCCATACAATGTAGAACATAAAAACCATATGAAACAGAGGAGAGGGGCGAGATCAAAACTCATTTGAACTTACATAATCATATTTTATCAATTCATTATTAGTCCACTATGATCATTGTGGTCGTCATTAATAGACAAGACGTGTTGAGCAACTACTACCTGCCAGACCAAATAGGAAGGACTTCATCTGTGCTGTTTCACTGAACCTTTACTTTCAACAAAGGTGCTCTTAAAAATCAGAATGATGAAAGTACAGATGAGAAAATGGAAGCCGAGAAGGCTTGAGTTGCCTAAACCTGCTCCTAAATCCTAGCCTTTTTCCAAGGCCACTCTACTAGACTTGCTTCTGTGGGATCTATTGTATTCATAGTCAAATACCAATAAGGCCAAGACAATGAGTACTTTTGAGTTCTTCTGGGTTTTGGGGAAAATTTAAACAATGTCTCCCAATCTCCTGAATGCATTGAATGTATTCCGCCGATTCGAGAAGCGAACAGGCATGAACGCTTATCTGAGATGATACCACTCTAGTTTCACTGTAACAGTACATTTTGTGTAGAATATTTCTATCTCAAATGCTGATCCTCATTCTGTTACTTACTGGCTGTATATCGTTGGACAAGTGGCTTAGCAGCTCAGACACTCAATTTAGTAGTCTGCGAAGTAGGATTGACGATAGTTCCAATAGTATAATAAAAGTGGAACCATCTGCAGAAAGCACTTGACATGGTTTCTAGAACATGGTTAGTAAGCCACACATATTAACTATGATTATTTTTTATTTTGATGATCCTTGTGACCACAGAATAGAGGTTAGCTACATTCTACAGAGAGGAAACTGGTTCTAAGATATAAAGTGTTTTGTGTAAATTCACCCAGCTTGATAGAATAAAGATAAGGAAGCACGTCTCCAAAATGTGACAGAGAAAATTTTTGTTACTAAAATCTCCAGCAACTCTCTGAGGAGGTGGGTCTTGGTAGCTGAAAAATTCTGAAAGTAGAAGTGGACAGAAGCTAAAATGCTCATCGGGAAAAGATAAGAAATCAAGAAACCTGAAAATGATTCAATAGTGAGCAAAGAGAAAAACAGGGGAGAGGGAGAATATGTTCAAAGGGATTTGAGAAATTTGCTCCCCACACACAATGTAAATTACTATGAAAATACTGTGTTAGAAAAAATATACAAGGCCCTTTTCTACAATATTTTAAAGTATATACACCGTCTCAATATTGGCTGTCTTGTAAAATACAAAAATTCTATTTTTATGCAGTTACAGAAAATATAAATACTCTAATTTAACCTTAAAAAATTTACTCTGAAGACACTCTGATAGAAAAAATATACAATGCAATTTTCTACTAGGTTTTAAAGTATATGCACCGACTCAATATTCTCTATCTTGTAAAATATGGAAATTCTAATTTTATGCGGTTACAGAATATATACATACTCATTTTAACACAAATGTTAAACACAAAATTACTAAAAATATAAATATTCTCTTTTTACCCCAACGTTAAAAACAAAATTGTTCTGACAATACTGTTAGAAAAAATATACAATGCCCTTTTCTATTCTGTTTTAAAGTATATACACCATCTCCATATTCCCTCTTGTAAAACAAGGAAATTCTATTATTACGTGAAAAGAGAAAATATAAGCATTTCCTTTTGACATCAATGTTAAAAACCAAATTACTCTAAAGACACTCTGTTAGAAAAAATACACAATGCTTTTTTTTACTATCTTTCTTAGTATATACACAATCTCAATATTCTCTCACATGCAAAATACAAAAATTCTAAATTTACGTGGTTAGACACAAATATAAATATTCTATATGCACCCCAATGTAAAAAACAAAATTGCGTGGAAGATACTCTGTTAGAAAAAAAATACAATGCTCTTTTCTACTCTCTCATGGTGTATATATACCATCTCAATATTCTCTGTCATGTAAAATACTGAAAATCTAAATTTACGCTGTTAGAAATAAATAGAAATATCCTCTATGTCCCCGAATGATATAAGCAAAATTGCTCGAAAAATAATCTGTTAGAAAAAATATACAATGCCCTCTTCTACATTCTTTTGGAGTATATACACAATCTCAATATTCTTTGTCATGTAAAATACCAAAATTATAAATTTACGTGAATAGAAAATCATAAAAATATTATCTATTTACCAAAATGCTGAAAGCAAAATTGCTCTAATGATAATCTGTATGAAAAAATATACAATGCCCTTTTCTACACTCTTTTGGAGTATATACACCAAATCAATATGCTCTCTCATGTAAAATATTAAAATTCTAAATTTATGCAAATAAAAAAATATATAAATATTATCTATGTAACACAATGTTAAAAGCAAAATGGCTCTAAAGAAAATCTGTTCCAAAAAATATACAATGCCCTTTTCTACACTCTTTTGGAGTATATACACCAAATCAATATGCTCTCTCATGTAAAATATTAAAATTCTAACTTTACGCAAATAAAAAAATATAGAAATATTATCTATGTAACACAATGTTAAAAGCAAAATGGCTCTAAAGAAAATCTGTTCCAAAAAATATACAATGCCCTTTTCTACACAGTTTTGGGGTATATACACCATATCAATAAGCTCTCTCATGTAAAATATTTAAATACTCAATTTACGCGGTTACAAAAAATATAAATATTTTCTATGTACACCAACGTTAAAAGCAAAATTGCACATAATATAGTGTGTAAGAGAAAATACACAATGCCCTATTTTACTCTTTCCTAAAGTATATCCACTAAATAAATAGGCTCTCTCATGCAAAATACCGAAATTTTAAATTTACGCCAATATAAAAAAATCGAAATACTATCTAGGCACCCCAATCTTAAAAGCAAAATTGCACTGAATATCATCTGTCAGAAAAAATATACAATGCCCTTTTCTACTCTGTTTGGAGTATATACACCAACTCAATACGCTCTCTTAGGTAAAATACCGAAATTCTAATTTTACGCGAATCGAAAATAATCTAAATATTATCTAGGCGCCCCACAGTTAAAAGAAAATGGCTCTGAATATAGTCTGTTAGAAACAATATACAATGCCTTATTCTACTCTGTTTTGGAGTATATACACCAACTCAGTATGCTCTCTCATGTAAAATACAGAAATTCTATACGTAAGTGAATCGAGAAAAATCGAAATATTATCCAGGCATCCCAATGTTAAAAGAAAAATTGCTCTGAATATAATCTGTCAGAAAAAATATACAATGCCCTTTTCTACTCTGTTTTGGAGTATACACACAAACTCAACATTCTCTCTCATGTAAAATACCGAAATTCTAATTTTACGTGAATCGAAAAAAATGTAAATATTAACTAGGAACCCCAATAATAAAAAAAAAATTGCTCTGAATATAACCTGTCAGAAAAAATATACAATGCCCTATTCTACTCTGTTTTGGAGTATATACACCAACTCCATATGCTCTCTCATGTAAAATACAGAAATTCTATATTTAAGCGAATTGAAAAAATTCTAAATATTATCTAGGCACCCCAATGTTAAAAGAAAAATTTCTCTGAATATAATCTGTCAGAAAAAATATACAATGCCCTTTTCAACTCTGTTTTGGAGTATATACACCACCTCAATATCCTCTCTCATGTAAAATAAAAAAATTCTAATTTTACCTGAACCTAAAAAATCTAAACATTATATAAGCACCCCAATGTTAAAAACAAAATTGCTCTGAATATAATCTGTCAGAAAAAATATACAATGCCCTATTCTACATTGTTTTGGAGTATCTAAACCTATTCAATATGCTCACTAATGTAAAATACCGAAATTCTAATTTTACGTGAAACGAAAAAAATCTAAATAATATCTAGGCGCCCCAAAGTTAAAAGAAAATGGCTGTGAATATAGTCTGGTAGAAAAAATATACGATAAGTTATTCTGCTCTGTTTTAAAGTCTATACACCAACTCAGTATGCTCTCTCTTGTTAAATACAGAAATTCTAATTTCACGTGAATCGAAATAAATCTAAATATTATCTAGGCACCCCAATGTTAAAAACAAAATTGCTCTGAATATAATCTTTCACAAAAAATATACAATGACCTATTCTACTGTGTTTTGGAGTATATACACCAACTCGCTTTGCTCTATCATGTAAAATACTTAAATTCTATATTTAAGCGAATCGAAAAATATCTAAATATTATCTGGGCACCCCAATGTTAAAAGCAAAATTGCCCTGAATATAATATGTAAGAAAAAATATACAATGCCCTATTCTACTCGGTTTTGGAGTATATAAAAAAAATCAATATGCTCTCATGTAAAATACAGAAATTCTAATTTTACCGAATTGAAAAAATCTAAATATTATCTAGGCACCCCAATGTTAAAACAACATTTCTCTGAATATAATCTGTCAGAATAAACATATAATGTTCTATTCTACTTTGTGTTGGAGTATATACACCCACTCAGATTGCTCTCTCATGTAAAATACCGAAATTCTAATTTTACGCGAATAGAAAATAATCTAAATAATATCTAGGCGCCGCAAAGTTAAAAGAAAATGGCTCTGAATATATTCTGTTAGAAAAAATATGCAATGCCTTATTCTACTCTATTTTGGAGTATATACACCAACTCAGTATGCTCTCTCATGTAAAATACAGAAATTCTAATTTTACGTGAATCGAAAAAAATCTAAATATAATCTAGGTACCCCAATGTTAAAAACAAAATTGCTCTGAATATAATCTGTCAGAAAAATAAAAACAATGCCCTATTCTACTCTGTTTTGGAGTATATACACAAACTCCATATGCTCTCTCACGTGAAATAGAGAAATTCTATATTTAAGCGAATCAAAAAAATCTAAATATTAATTAGGCACCCCAATGTTAAAAACAAAACTGCTCTGAATATAATCTGTCAGAAAAAATATACAATGCCCTATTCTACTCTGTTTTGGAGTATATACACCATCTCAATATGCTCTCTCATGTAAAATACCGAAATTCTAATTTTAACCGAATTGAATAAAATCTAAATATTATATAGGCACCCCGACGTTAACAGCAAAATTGCTCTGAATATTATCTCTCAGACAAAATATACAATGACATTTTCTACTCTGTTTTGGAGTATATACACCAACTCAATATGCTCTCTCATGTAAAATACTGGAATTCTAATTTTACGTGATTCGAAAAAAATCTAAATAATATCTACGTGCCCCAAAGTTAAAAGAAAATGGCTCTGAATACAGTTTGTTTGAAAAAATATACAATGCCTTATTCTATTGTGTTTTGGAGTATATACACCAACTCAGTATGCTCTCTCATGTTAAACACCGAAATTCTAATTTTACGTGAATCGAAACAAATCTAAATATTATCTAGGAACCCCAATGTTAAAAGCAAAATTTCTCTGAATATAATGTGTCAGACAAAAAATACAATGCCTTTTTCTACTCTGTTTTGGAGTATATACACCAACTCAATATCCCCTCTTATGTAAAATACCGAAATTCTAATTTTATGTGAATCGACAAAAATCTAAATAATATCTAGGTGCCCCAAAGTTAAAAGAAAATAGCTCTGAATATAGTGTGTTAGAAAGAATATACAATGCCTTATTCTACTCTCTTTTGGACTATATACACCAACTCAGTATGCTCTCTCATGTAAAATACCGAAATTCTATATTTCAGCGAATCGAAATAAATCTAAATATTATCTAGGCACCCCAATGTAAAAAGAAAAATTGCTCTGAATATAATATGTCAGAAAAAATATACAATGCCCTTTTTAAATGTGTTTTGGAGTATATATATCAACTCAATATGGTCTCTCATGTAAAATACCGAAATTCAAATTTTACGCGAATCGAAAAAAATCTAAATAAAATCTAGGCTCCCCAAAGGTAAACGAAAATGACTCTGAATATAGTCTGTTACAAAAAATATACAATGCCTTATTCTACTCTGTTTTGGATTATATACACCAACTCAGTATGCTATCTCATGTAAAATACCGAAATTCTAATTTTACGTGAATCAAAAAACATCTAAATATTATCTAGGCACCCCAATGTTACAGAAAAATTGCGCTGAATATAATCTGTCAGAAAAAATATACAATGCCCATTTCTACTCTGTTTTGGAGTATATACACCAACTCAGTATGCTCTCTCATGTAAAATACCAAAATTCCACTTTTACACGAATCGAAAAAAATCTAAACAATATCTAGGCACCCCAAAGTTAAAAGAAAATGTCTCTGAATATAGTCTGTTACAAAAAATATACAATGCCCTATTCTACTCTGTTTTGCAGTATATACACCAACTCCATATTATCTCTCATATAAAATACAGAAATTCTATAATGAAGCGAATCGAAAAATATCTTTATATTATATAGGCATTGCAATGTTAAAAGCAAAATTTCTCTGAATATAATCTGTCAGAAAAAATATACAATGCCCTCTTCTACTCTGTTTTGTAGTATATACACCAACTAAATATGCTCTCTCATGTAAAATACAGAAATTTTAATTTTACTCAAATTGAAAAAATCTAAATATTATCTAGGCACCCCAATGTTAAAAACAAAATTGCTCTGAATATAATCTGTTAGAAAAAATATACAATGCCCTATTCTACTCTGCTTTGGAGTATATACAACAACGCAGTATGCTCTCTCATCTAAAATACCGAAATTCTAAATATATGTGAATCGAAAAAAATCTAAATATTATCTAGGCACCTTAATCTTAAAAACAAAATTTCTCTGAATATAATTAGTCAGAAAAAATATAAAATGCCCTATTCTACTCTGTTTCTGAGTGTATACACCAACTCCATATGCTCTCTCATGTAAAATACAGAAAATCTATATTTAAGAGAATCGAAAAAATCTAAAAATTATCTAGGCACCCCAATGTTAAAAGCAATATTGCTCTGAATATAATCTGTCAGAAAAATTATACAATGCCCTTTTCTACTCTGTTTTGGAGTATATACACCAACTGAATATGCTCTCTCGTGTAAAGTACCGAAATTCTAATTTTACGTAAACCGAAAAAAATCTTAATAATATCTAGGCGCCCCAAAGTAAAAGGAAAGTGGCTCTGATTACAGTCTGTTAGAAAATATATACCATGACTTATTCTACTAGTTTTGGAGTATATACACCTACTATGTGTGCTCTCTCATGTAAAATAACGAAATTCTAATGTTACCCGAATCAAAAAAATCTAAATATTATCTAGGCATCCGAATGTTAAAAACAAAATTTCTTTGAATATAATCTGTAAGAAAAACTATAAAATGCCCTATTCTCCTCTGCTTTGGAGTATATACACCAACTCCATATGCTCTCTCACATAAAATACAGAAATTCTGTATTTAAGCAAATCGAAAAAAATCTAAATATTATCTAGGCACTGCAATGTTAAAAGCAAAATTGCTCTGAATATAGTCTGTCAGAAAAAATATACAATGTCATTTTCTACTCTGTTTTGGAGTATATACACAACTCAATATGCTCTCTCATGTAATATTCTGAAATTCTAATTTTACGTGAATCGAAAAAAATCTAAATAATATCTTGGCGCCTCAAATTTAGAGAAAAATGGCTCAGAATATACTCTGTTGGAGAAAATATGCAATGCCTTATTCTACTCTGTTTTGGAGTATATAAAATAACTCAGTATGCTCTCTAATGAAATATAAAGAAATTCTAAATTTCATAATTCCAAAAATATCTAAATATTATCGAGGCACCCCAATGTTAAAAAAAAATTGCTCTGAATATAATCTGTCAGAAAAATATACAATTTCTATTCTACTCTGTTTTGTAGTATATACACCAACTCAATATGCTCTCTCAGGTAAAATAGACAAATTCTTATTTTACCCGAATCTTAAAAATCTAAATATTATCTAGGCACTCCAAAGTTAAAAACAAAATTGGTTTTAATATAATCTTTCAGAAAAAATATACAATGCACTATTCTACTCTGTTTTGGAGTATATACACCTACTCCATATGCTCTCTCATGTAAAGTACAGAAATTCTATATTTAAGCGAATCGAAAAAAATCTAAATATTTCATAGGCACCCCAATGTTAAAAACAAAATTGCACTAAATATAATCTGTCAGAGAAAATATAAAATGCCCTTTTCTACTCAGTTTTGTAGTATATACATAAACTCAATATGCTCTCTTATGGAAAATACCAAAACTCTAATTTTACACGAATCGATAAAAATCTAAATGATATCTAGGCGTCCCAAAGTTAAAAGAAAATGGCTCTAAATATAGTCTTTTAGAAAAAATATACAATGCCTATTTCTACTCTGTTTTGGCGTATATACACCAACTCAGTATGCTCTCTCATGTAAAATACTGGAATTCTAATTTTACGTGAATCGAAAAAAATCTAAATATTATCTAGGCATGCCAATGTTAAAAGCAAAATTTCTCTAAATATAATCTGTCAGAAAAAATATACAATGCGCTTTTCTACTCTGTTTTGGAGTATATACAACAACTCAATATGCTCTCTCATGTAAAATATCGAAATTCAAATTTTACACGAATCTGAAAAAATCTAAATAATATCTAGGTGCCAAAAACGAAAAAAAAGGCTCTGAATATACTCTGTTAGAAAAAATATACAATGCCTTATTCTACTGTGTTTTGGAGTATATACACCAACTCAGTATGCTCTCTTATGAAATATACCGAAATTCTATATTTACATAAATCGAAAAAAATCTAAATATTATCTAGGCACTTCAATGTTAAAAACAAAATGGCTCTGAATATAATCTGTCAGAATAAATATACAATGCCATATTCTACTCTGTTTTTGAGTATATACCCCAACTCAGTATGCTCTCTCATGTAAAATACGGAAATGATAATTTTACGTGAATCGAAAAAAATCTAAATATTATCTAGGCACCCCAATGTTAAAAACAAAAATGCTCTGAATATATTCTGTCCGAAAAAACATACAATGCCCTATTCTACTCTGTTTTACAGTATATACACCAACTCAGTATGCTCTGTCATGTAAAATACCGAAATTTTAATTTTACGTGAATTAGAAGAATTCTAAATATTATCTAGGCACCCCAATGTTAAAAACAAAATTGCTCTGAATATAATGTGTCAGAAAAAATATACAATGTCCTATTCTACTCTGTTTTGGAGTATATACACCAACTCAATATGCTCTCTCATGTAAAATACCGAAATTCTAATTTTACATGAATTGGTAAAAATTCTTAATAATATCTAGGCACCCCAAAGTTAAAAGAAAATGACTCTGAATATAGTCTGTTATAAAAAATATACAATGCCTTATTCTACTCTGTTTTCGAGTATATACACCAACTCAGTATGCTCTCTCATGTAAAATACCGAAATTTTAATTTTACATGAACCGAAAAAAATCTAAATATTATCGAGGCACCCCAATGATAAAACCAAAATTGCTCTGAATATAACCTGTCATAAAAAATATACAATGCTCTATTCTACTCTTATTTGGAGTATATAGCCCAACTCCATATGCTCTATCATGTAAAATACATAAATTTTATATTTAAGCAAATTGAAAAAAATCTAATTATCTAAGCACCTTAATGTTAAAGCAAAATTGCTCTGAATATAATCTGTCAGACAAAATATACAATGCCCTTTTCTACTCCGTTTTGTAGTATATACACCAACTCAATGTGCTCTCTTATGTAAAATACAGAAATACTAATTTTACCTGAATATAAAAAATCTAAATATTATCTAGGCTCCCCAATGTTAAAAACAAAATTGCTCTGAATATAATCTGTTAGAAAAATTGTACAATGCCGTTTTCTACTCTGTTTTGGAGTATATACACAAACTCAATATGCTTTCATGTAAAATATCGAAATTCTAATTTTACGCGAATCGAAGAAATCTAAATAATAAGTAGGCGCCCCAAAGTTAAAAGAAAAAGTCTCTGAATATAGTCTGTCGGAAAAAATATACAATGCCTTATTCTACTCTGTTTTGGAGTATATACACCAACTCAGTATGCTCTCTCATGTAAAATACCGAAATTCTAATTTTACGTGAATTGAAAAAAATCTAAATATTATCTTGGCACCCCAATGTTAAAAACAAAATTGGTCTGAATATAATCTGTCAAAAGAAAATATACAATGCCCTTTTCTACTCTGTTTTGGAGTATATACAGCAACTCAATATGCTCTCTCATGTAAAATACCGAAATTCTAATTTTACGTGAATCGAAAAAAATCTAAATAATATTTAGGCACCCCAAAATTAAAAGAAAATGGCGCTGAATATAGTGTGTTAGAGAAAATATACAATGCCTTATTCCACTCTTTCCTGGAGTATATAAACAAACACGGTATGCTCTCTCATGTAAAATACTGAAATTCTAATTTTACGTGAATCTAAAAAAAACTAAATATTATCTAGGCATCCCAATGTTAAAAACAAAATTACTCTGAATATATTCAGTCAGATAAAATATACAATGCCCAATTCTACTTCGTTTTGGAGTATATACACCAACTCTATATGCTCTCTCATGTAAAATACAGAAATTCTATATTTAAGCGAATCGAAAAAATTCTAAATATTCTCTAGGCACCCCAATGTTAAAACAAAATTGCTCTAAATATAATCTGTCAGAAAAAATATACAATGCCCATTTCTACTCTGTTTTGGTGTATATACACCAACTCAGTATGCTCTCTCATGTAAAATAAAGAAATTCTAATTTTACCCGAATCAAAAAAATCTAAATATTATCTAGGTGCCCCAATGTCAAAAGTAAATGGCTCTGAATATAGTCTATTGGAAAAAATATACAATGATTTATTCTACTATGTTTTGGAGTATATACACCAACTCAGTATGCTCTCTCATGTAAAATACAGAAATTCAAATTTTACCCAAATAGAAAAAATCTAAATATTGTCTTGGCACCCGAATGTTAAAAACAAAATTGCTCTGAATATAATCTGTCATAAAAAATATACAATGCCATATTCTACTTTGTTTTAGAGTATATACACCAACTCAGTATGCTCTCTCATGTAAAATACCGAAGTTCTAATTTCACGTGAATCGAAGAAAATCTAAATATTATCTAGGCACCCCAATGTTAAAAACAAAATTGCTCTGAATATAATGTGTCAGAAAAAATATACAATGCCCTATTCTACTCTTTTTTGGAGTATATACACCAACCCAGTATGCTCTCTCATGTAAAATACAGAAATTGTAATTTTACCCGAATCGAAAACATCTAAATATTATCTAGTCAAACAAATGTTAAAAGCAAAATTGTTCTGAATATAATCTGTCAGAACAGATATACAATGCCCATTTCTACTCTGTTTTGGTGTATATACACCAACTCAGTATGCTCTCTAATGTAAAATACACAAATTCTAATTTTACCCGAATCGAAAATATCTAAATATTATCTAGGCGCCCCAACGTTAAAAGAAAATGGCTCTGAATATAGTGTGTTGGAAAAAATATACAATGATTTCTTCTACTCTGTTTTTGGAGTATATACATCAACTCAGTATGCTCTCTCATGTAATATACCAAAATTCTAAACTTACGTGAATTGAAAGAAATCTAAATTTTATCTAGGCATCCCATTGTTATAAACAAAATTGCTCTGAATATAATCTGTCAGAAAAAATATACAATCACCTATTCTACTCTGTTTTGGAGTATATACACAAACTCCATATGCTCTCTCAAGTTAAACACAGAAATTCTATATTTAAGCAAATTGAAAGAAATCTAAATATTATCTAGGCACCCCAATGTTAAAAGCAAAATTGCTCTGAATATAATCTGTCAGAAAAAATATACAATGACCTTTTTTACTCTGTTTTGTAGTATATACACCAACTCAATATGCTCTCTCATGTAAAATAGAAAAATTCAATTTTACTTTAATCGAAAAAAATCTAAATAATACCTAGGCGTCCCAGAGTTAAAAGAAAATGGTGTTGAGTATAGTCTGTTAGAAAAAATATACAATGCCTTATTCTACTTTGCTTTGGAGTATATACACCAATTCAGTATGCTCTCTTATTTAAAATACCGAAATGCTAATTTTACGTGAATCGAAAAAAATCTAAATATTTTCTAGGCACCCGAATGTTAAAAACAAAATTTCTCTGAATATAATCTGTCAGAAAAAATATACAATGCCCTTTTCTACTCTGTTTTGTAGTATATACACCAACTCAATGTACTTTCTCATGTAAAATACCGAAATTCTATTACGCGAATCAAAACAAAATCTAAATAATATCTAGGCGACCTGAAGTTAAAAGAAAATGGATTTGAATATACTCTGTTAGAAAAATATACAATGCCTTATTGTTCTCTGTTTTGGAGTATATACAAAAACTCCATATGCTCTCTCATGTAAAATATCAAAGTTCTAATTTTACCCGAATAGAAAAAATGTAAATATTATCTAGGCAAACCAATTTTAAAAACAAAATTGCTCTGAATATAATCTATCAGAAAAAATATACCATGCCCTTTTCTACTCTTTTTTGTAATACATACAACAACTAAATATGCACTCCCATGGAAAATACAGAAATTCTAATTTTATCAGAATCGAAAAACCAAAATTTATCTAGGCACCCCAATGTTAAAAACAAAATTGTTCTGAATATATCCTGTCAGAAAAAATATACAGCCCTATTCTACTCTGTTTTGGAGTATATACACCAACTCAGTATTCCCTCTCATGTAAAATACAGAAATTCTCATTTTACATTAATCGAAAAAAATCTAAATATTATCTAGGCACCCCAATGTTAAAAACAAAATTGCTCTGAATATAATCTGTCAGAATAAATATACAATGCTCTATTCTACTCTGTTTTGGAGTGTATACAACAACTCAGTATGCTCTCTCATGTAAAATACCGAAATTCTAATTTTACGTGAATCGATAAAAATCTAAATATTACCTAGGCACCCCAATGTTAACAGCAAAATTGCTCTGAATACAATCTGTCAGCAAAAATATACAATGCCCTTTTCTACTCTGTTTTGGACTATATACAACAACTCAATATGCTCTCTCTTGTAAAATACCGAAATTCTAATTTTACGCGAATCAAAAAAAATCTAAATAATATCTAGGTGCCACAAAGTTAAAAGAAGATGGCTCTAAATATAGTGTGTCAGAGAAAATATACAATGACTTATTCTACTCTGCTTTGGAGTATATACTCCAACTCCATATGCTCTCTCATGTAAAATATCGAACTTTTAATTTACCCAAATCGAAAAAATGTAAATATTATCTTGACACGCCAATGTTAAAAACAAAATTTCTCTGAATATAATCTGTCAGAACAAATATACAATGCCTTATTCTACTCGGTTTTGGAGTATATACACCAACTCCATATGCTCTCTCATGTTAAATACAGAAATACTATATTAAAGCGAATCGAAAAAAATCTAAATATTATCTAGGCACCCCAATGTTAAAAACAAAATTTCTCTGAATATAATCTGTCAGAAGAAATATACAATGCCCTATTCACCCTGTTTTGCAGTATATACACCAACTCAATATGCTCTCTCATGTAAAATACCGAAATTCTAATTTTACACGAATCTAAAAAAATCTAAATAATATCTAGGCGCAACAAAGTTAAAAGAAAATGGCTCTGAATATAGTCTGTTAGAAAAATATATACAATGCTTTATTCTACTCTGTTTTGGAGTATATACACCAGCTCAGTATCCACTCTCATTTAAAATACCGAAATTCTAATTTTACGTGAATCGAAAAAAATCTAAATAATATCTAGGTGCCCCAAAGTTAAAAGAAAATGGCTCTGAATATATTCTGTTAGAGAAAATATACAATGCCCTATTCTACTCTGTTTTGGAGTATATACACCAACTCAGTATGCTCTCTCATGTACAATACCGAAATACTAATTTTACGTGAATCAAAATAAATCTAAATATTTTTCAGGCACCACAATGTTAAAAGCAAAATTCCTCTGAATGTAATCTGTAAGAAAAAATATACAATGCCCTTTTCTACTCTGTATTTGAGTATATACACCAACTCAATATGCTCTCTCATGTAAAGTAGTGTAATTCTATTTTTACGCGAATCGAAAATTCTAAATAATATCTAGGCGCCTCAAAGTTAAAAGAAAATGGCTCTGAATATAGTCTGTTAGAAAAAATATACAATGCCTTATTCTACTCTGTTTTGGAGTATATGCACCAACTCAGTGTGCTCTCTTATGTAAAATACAAAAATTCTAATTTTACCTGAATCGAAAAAATCTAAATATTATCTAGGCAACCCAATGTTAAAAACGAAATTGCTCTGAATATAATCTGTCAGAAAAAAATATACAATGCCGTATTCTACTCTGTTTAGAAGTATATACACCAACCCCATATGCTCTCTCATGTAAAATACCAAAATTCTATATTTACGCGAATCGAAAAAATCTAAATACAATCTAGGCACCACAATGTTAAAAGCAAAATTGCTCTGAATATAATCTCTCAGAAAAAGTATACAATGATCTTTTCTAATCTGTTTTGGCGTATATACACCAACTCAATATGCACTCTCATGTAAAATACCGAAATACTAATTTTACGTGAATCAAAAAAAATCTAAATAATATATAGGTGCCACAAAGTTAAAATAAAATGGCTCTGAATATAGTCTGTTAGAAAAAATATACAATGCCTTATTCTACTTTGTTTTGGAGTCTATACACCAACTCAGTGTTCTCTCTCATCTAAAATACCGAAATTCTAATTTTACGTGAATCAACAAAAATCTCAATATTATCTAGGCACCCAAATGTTAAAAGCAAAATTTCTTCGAATATAATCTGTCAGAAAATATATACAATGGCCTTTTCTACTCTGTTTTGGACAATATACACCAACTCAATATGCTCTCTCATGTAAAATACGGAAATTCTAATTTTACATGAATCGAAAACAATCTAAATAATATCTAGGCGCCCCAAAGCTAAAAGAAAATGGCTCTGAATATAGTCTGTTAGAGAAAATATACAATGCCCTATTCTACTTTCTTTTGGAGATTATACACCAACTCAGTATGCTCTCTCGTGTAAAATACCGAAATTCTAACTTTACCCGAATCGAAAAAATCTAAATATTATCTTGGCACCCCAATGATAGAAACAAAATTGCTCTAAATAAAGTCTGTCAGAAAAAATATACAATGCCCTATTCTACTCTGTTTTGGAGTATATACACCAAATTCATATGCTCTCAAATAAAAAATACATAAATTCTATATTTAAGTGAATCAAAAAAATCAAAATATTATCTAGGCATCCCTATGTTAAAAGCAAAATTGCTCTGAATATAATCTGTCAGAAAAAATATACAATGCCCTTTTCTATTCTGTTTTGGAATATATTCACCAACTCAATATGCTCTCTCATTTAAAATACCGAAATTCTAATTTTACGTAAATCGAAGAAAATCTGAATAATATCAAGGTGCCCAAAAGTTAAAAGAAAATGGGTCTGAATATAATCTGTCAGAAAAAATATAGAATGCCCTATTCTACTCTGTTACTGACTATATACACCAACTCAATATGCTCTCTCATGTAAAATAAAGACATTCTATATTTAAGCGAATCGAAAAAAAATCTAAATATTATCTAGGCACCCCAATGTTAAAAGCAAAATTGCTCTGAATATAATCTGTCAGAAAAAATATACAATGCCCTATTCTACTCTGTTTTGGTGTATATACAATAACTTCATATGCTCTCAAATAAAAAATACATAAATTCAATATTTAAGTGAATCGAAGAAAATCTAAATATTATCTAGGCATCCCTATGTTAAAATCAAAATTTCTCTGAATATAATCTGTCAGAAAAAATATACAATGCCTTTTTCTATTCTTTTTTGGAGTATATTCACCAACTCAATATGCATTCTCATGTAAAATACCGAAATTTTAATTTTACGCGAATCGAAAACAATCTGAATAATATCAAGGTGCTCCAAAGTTAAAAGAAAATGGGTCTGAATATAGTATGTTAGAAAAAATATACAATGCCTTATTCTACTCTGTTTTGGAGTATATACACCAGTTCAGTATGCTCTCTCATGTAAAATACAAAAATTCTGTATTTAAGCGAATCGAAAAAAAATCTAAATATTATCTAGGCACCCCAATGTTAAAAACAATATTACTCTGAATATAATCTGTCAGAAAAAATATACAATGCCCTATTCTACTTTGTTTTGGAGTATATAAACCAACTCACTATGCTCTCTCATGTAAACTACAGAAATTCTATATTTTATCGAATCGAAAAAAATCTAAATATTACCTAGGCACCCCAATGTTTAAAGCAAAATTGCTTTGAATATAATCTCTCAGAAAAAATATACAATGCCTTTTTCTACTCTGTTTTGGAGTATACACACCAACTCAATATGCCCTTTCAGGTAAAATACGGAAATTTTAATTATACGCGAATCGAAAATAAATCTAAATAATATCTAGGCGACACTAAGTTAAAAGAAAATGGCTCTGAATATAGTCTGTTAGAAAAATATACAATGCCTTATTCTACTCTGTTTTGGAGTATATACATTAACTCCATATGCTCAATCATGTAAAATACAGAAATTCTATATTTAAGCAAATCGAAAAAAATCTAAATATTATATAGGCACCCCAATGTGGAAAACAATATTGTTCTGGGTATAATTTGTCAGAGAAAATATACAATGCCCTTTTCGACTTCGTTTTGTAGTATATACACCAACTCAATATGCTCTTTCATGCAAAATACAAAAACTCTAATTTTACCCGAATCGAAATAATCTAAATATTATCAAGGCACCCCAATGTTAAAAACAAAACTGCTCTAAATATAATCAGTCAGAAAAAACATACAATGACCTATTCTATTCTGTATTGGAGTATATACACCAACACATTATGCTCTCTCATGTAAAATACAGAAATTATAATTTTACCCGAATTGAAAAAATATAAATATTATCTACGTACCCCAATGTTAAAAACAAAATTGCTCAGAATATAATCTGTCATAAAAAATATACAATGCCCTATTCTACTCTTTCTTGGGGTATATACATCAACTCCATATGCTCTCTCATGTAAAATACAGAAATTCTATATTTAAGCGAATCGAAAAAAATCTAAATATTACCTATGCACCCCAATGTTAAAAACAAAATTGCTCTGAATATAATCTCTCAGAAAAAAATAACAATGCCCTATTCTACTCTTGTTTGGAGTATATACACCAACTCCATATGCTCTTTCATGTAAAATACAGAAATTCTAATTTTACCTGAATTGAAAAAATCTAAATATTATCCAGGTACCCCAATGTTAAAAAAAAAATTGCTCTGAATAGAATCTGTCAGAAAAAATATACAATGCCCTATTCTACCCTGTTTTGGAGTATATACACCAACTCAGTAATCTCTCTCATGGAAAATACCGAAATTCTAATTTTATGTGAATCGAAAAAATTTAATAATTTCTAGGCGCCCCAAAGTTAAAAGAAAATGGCTCTGAATATAGTCTGTTAGAAAAAATATACAAAGCCTTATTCTACTCTGTTTTGGAGTATATACACCAACTCAGTGTGCTCTCTCATATAAAATACCAAAATACTAATTTTACGTGAATCAAAAAAAAATCTAAATTTTATCTATGCACCACAATGTTAAAATCAAAATTGCTCTGAATATAATCTGTCAGAAAACATATACAATGCCCTTTCCTACTCTGTTTTGGAGTATCTACACCAACTCAATATGCTCTCTCATGTAAAATACCTAAATTCTAATTTTACGTGAATCAAAAAAAATCTAAAGAATATCTAGGCGCCCCAAAGTTAAAAGAAAATTGCTCTGAATATAGCCTGTTAGAAAAAATATACAATGCCCTATTCTACTCTGTTTTGGAGTATATACACCAACTCAGTATGCTCTGTCATGTAAAATACAGAAATTCTGATTTTACGTGAATCGAAAAAATCTAAATATTATCTAAGCACCCCAATGTTAAAAGTAAAATTTCTCTGAATATAATCTGTCAGAAAAAATATACAATGCCCGATTCTACTCTGTTTTGGAGTATATACACCAACTCAATATGCTCGATCATGTCAAATACCGAAATTCTAATTTTATGAGAATCGAAAAAAATCTAAATAATATCTAGGCGCCTCAAAGTTAAAAGAAAATGCCTCTGAATATAGTCTGTTAGAAAATATATACAATGCCTTATTCTAATCTTTTTTGGAGTATATACACCAACTCAGGATGCTCTCTTATGTAAAATAGAGAAATTCTAATTTTACCCGATTCGAAAAAATCTAAATATTACCTAGGCAACACAATGTTAAAAACAAAATTGCTCTGAATATAATCTGTCAGAGAAAATATACAATACCCTATTCTACTCTGTTTTGTGGTATATACACCAACTGCGTATGCTCTCATGTAAAATACAGAAATTCTATATTTAAGCGAATCGAAAAATATCTAAATATTATCTAGGCACCCCAATGTTAAAAGCAAAATTGCTCTGAATATAATCTGTCAGTGAAAATACACAATGCCATTTTCTACTCTGTTTTGTATTATGAAAACCAACTCAATATGCTCTTTCATGTAAAATACAGAAACTCTAATTTTACCTGAATCGAAAAAATCTAAATATTATGTAGGCACGCTAATATTAAAGAAAAAATTGGTCTGAATATAATCTGTCAGAAAAAATATACAATGCCTATTCTACTCTGATTTAACGTATATACACCAACTCAGTATGCTCTCTCATGTAAAATACTGAAATTCAAATTTTACGTGAATCTAAAAAATTTAAATATTATCTAGGCTTCCCAATGTTAAAATCAAAATTTCTTTGAATGTAATCTGTCAGAAAAAATATACAGTGTCCTTTTCTATTATGTTTTGGAGTATATACACCAACTCCATATGCTCTCTTATGTAAAATACAGAAATTCCATATTTAAGCGAATCGAAAAATATCTAAATAATATCTAGGCACCTCGAAGTTAAAATAAATTGGCTCTTAATATAGTCTGTTAGAAAAAATATAAAATGCCTTATTCTACTTTGTTTTGGAGTATATACACCAACTCAGTATGCTCTCTCATGTAAAATACTGAAATTCTAATTTACCCGAATTGAAAAAATCTAAATATTATATAGGAAAACCAATGTTAAAAAAAATTTGCTCTTAATATAATCAGTCAGAAAAAATATACAATGCACTATTGTACTCTGTTTTGGAGTATATACACCAACTCCATATGCTCTGTCATGTAAAATACAGAAATTCTATATTTAAGTGAAACGAAAACAATTTAAATATTATCTAGGCACCCCAATGTTAAAAACAAAATTGCTCTGAATATAATCTGTCAGAAAGGATATACAATGCCCTATTCTACTCTGTTTTGGAGTATATACACCAACTCCATATGCTCTCTCATCTAAAATACAGAATTTCTATATTTAAGTGAATCGAAAACAATTTAAATATTATCTAGGCACATCAATGTTAAAAACAAAATTGCTCTGAATATAATCTGTCAGAAAAAATATACAATACCCTAATCTACTCTGCTTTGGAGTATATACACAAACTCACTATGCTCTCTCATGTAAAATACAGAAATTCTATATTTAGGCGAATCGAAAAAAAAACTAAAAAATATCTAGGCACCCCAATGATCAACAAAAATGGCTCTGAATATAATCTGTCAGAAAAAATATAAATGCCATTTTGTACTCTGTTTTGTAGTATATACACCAACTCAATATTCTCTCTCATGTAAAATACAGAAATTCTAATTCTACCCTAATCGAAAAAATATAAATAATTCAGGCACCTGAATGTTAAAAACAAAATTGCTGTGAATATAATCTGTCAGAAAAAATATACAATGCCCTATTTTACTCTGTATTGGAGCATATACACCAACTCCATATGCTCTCTCCTGTAAAATACAGAAATTCTATATTTAAGGGAATCGAAAAAAATCTAAATATTATATAGGCACCCCAATGTTAAAAGCAAAATTGCTCTGAATATAATCTGTCAGAAAAAATATAAATGCCATTTTGTACTCTGTTTTGTAGTATATACACCAACTCAATATTCTCTCTCATGTAAAATACAGAAATTCTAATTTTACCCGAATCAAAAAAATCTAAATATTATGTAGGCACCCCAATGTTAAAAACAAAATTTCTCTGAATATAATCTATTAGACAAAATATACTATGCCTTATTCTACTCTGTTTTGGAGTATATACACCAACTCAGTATGCTCTCTCATGTTAAATAACGAAATTCTAATTTTACGTGAATCGAAAAAAATATAAATATTATCTAGTCACTTCAATGATAAAATAAATTTCTCTGAATATAATCTGTCAGAAAAAATATACAATGCCCTATTCTACTCTGTTTTGGAGTATATACACCAACTCCACATGCTCTCTCATGTAAAATACAGAAATTCTATATTTAAGCGAATCGAAGAAAATCTAAATATTATCTAGGTACACCAAAGTTAAAAGCAAAATCGCTCTGAATATAATCTGTCAGAAAAAATATACAATGCCCTATTCTACTCTGTTTTGGAGTATATACACCAACTCCACATGCTCTCTCATGTAAAATACAGAAATTCTATATTTAAGCGAATCGAAGAAAATCTAAATATTATCTAGGTACACCAAAGTTAAAAGCAAAATCGCTCTGAATATAATCTGTCAGAAAAAATATACAATGCCCTATTCTACTCTGTTTTGGAGTATATACACCAACTCCATATGATCTCTCATGTAAAATAAAGAAATTCAATATTTAAGTGAATCGAAAAAATTGTGGATATAATCTAGGCACCCAATGTAAAAAGCGAAATTTCTCTTAATATAATCTGTCAGATAAAATATACAATGCCCTTTACTTCTCTGTTTGTAGTATATACACCAAATCAATATGCTCTCTCATATAAAATACCAAAATTTTAGTTTTACGCGAATTGAATAAAATCTAAATATCATCTAGGCACCCCTATGATAAAAGCAAAATTGCTCTGAATATAATCTGTCAGAAAAAATATACAATGCCCTTTTCTACTCTGTTTTGGAGTATATTCACCAACTCCATATGCTCTCTCATGTAAAGTAGAGAAATTCTATATTTAGGCGTAACAAAAACAATCTTAATAATATCTAGGCGCCCCAAAGTTAAAAGAAAATGGCTCTGAATATAGAATGTTAGAAAAAATATACAATGCCCTTTTCTACTCTGTTTTGTAGTATATACACCAACTCAGTATGCTCTCTCATGTAAAATACAGAAATTCTAATTTTACCCTAATCTAAAAAATCTAAATATTATCTAGGCACCCCAATGTTAAAAACAAACTTGCTCTGAATATGATCTGTCAGAAAAAATATACAATGCCCTTTTCTACTGTGTTTTGCAGTAAATACACCAACTCAATACGCTCTCTCAAGTAAAATACCGAAATTCTAATTTTACGTGAATCGAAAAAAATCAAAATAATATCTAGGCGCCCCGAAGTTAAAAGAAAATGGCTCTGAATATAGTCTTTTAGAGAAAATATACAATGCTTTATTCTACTCTGTTTTGGAGTATATACACCAACTCAGTGTGCTCCCTCATGTAAAATACTGAAATTCTAATTTTTCCCGAATCGACAAAAATCTAAATATTATCTAGGCACCCCAATGTTAAAAACAAAATTGCTCTGAATATAATCTCTCAAAAAAAATATTCTATGCCCTATTCTACTCTGTTTTGGAGTATATACACAAACTACATACGGTCTCTAATGTAAAATACAGAAATTCTCTATTTAAGCGAATCGAAAAAATCTAAATATTATCTAGGAACACCAATATTAATAGAAAAATTACTCTCAATATAATCTGTCAGAAAAAATATACAATGCCCTATTCTACTTTGTTTTCGAGAATATACACCAACTCCATATGCTCTCTCATGTAAAATACAGAAATTCTATATTTAAGTGAATCAAATAAAACCTAAATATTATTTAGGCACCCCACTGTTAAATGGAAAATTTCTCTGAATATAATCTGTCATAAAAAATATACAATGCCCTATTCTACTGTGTTTTGTAGTATATACACCAACTCAATATGCTCTCCGATGTAAAATACCGAAATTCTTATTTTACACATATCGAAAAAATTCTAAATAATATCTATGCGCCCCAAAGTTAAAAGAAAACGGCTCAGAATATAGACTGTTAGAAAAAATATACAGTGCCTCATTTTACTCTGTTTTGGAGTATATACACCAACTCAGTATGCTCTCATGTAAAATACCGAAATTCTAATTTTATGTGAATCAAAAGAAATCCAAGTATTATCTAGGCACCCCAATGTTAAAAACAAAATAGCTCTGAATATAATCTGTCAGAAAAATTGACAATGCCCTATTCTACCCTGTTTTGGAGTATATACACCAACTCCGTATGCTCTCTCATGTAAAATAAAGAAATTCTTTTTTTAAGCGAATCGAAAATAATCTAAACTTTATCTATGCACCACAATGTTAAAAGCAATATTGCTCTGAATACAATCTGTCAGAAAAAATATACAATGCCATTTCCTACTCTGTTTTGGAGTGTCTACACCAACTCTATATGCTCTCTCATGTAAAATACAGAAACTCTATATTTAAGCGAATCAAAACAATTCTAAATAATATCTAGGCGCCCCCAAAATAAAAGAAAATGGCTCTGAGAACAGTATTCTAGAAAAAATATACAATGCCTTATTCTATTACGTTTTGGAGTATATACACAAACTCCGTATGCTCTCGTGTAAAATAAAGAAATTCCAATTTTCCGAAATCGAAAAAATCTAAATATTATCAAGGCACCCCAATGTTAAAAACAAAATTGCTCTGAAAACAAACTCTCAGAAAAATTATACAATGCCCTATTCTTCTCTGTTTTTGAGTATGTACATTAATTCTACATGCTCTCTCATGTAAAATACAGAAATTCTATATTTAAGCGAATCGAAATAATCTAAATATTATCTAGGGACCCCAATGTTAAAAACAAAATTGCTCTGAATATAATCTGTCAGAAAAAATATACAATGCCCTTTTCTACTCTGTTCTGGAGTATATACACCAACTCATTATGCTCTCTCATGTAAAATACCGAAATTCTAATGTTACGTGAATCGAAAAAAATCTACATATTATCTAGGCACCACAATGTTTAAAGCAAAATTACTCTGAATATAATCTGTCTGACAAAATATACAATGTCCTTGTCTACTCTGTTTTGGAGTGCATACACCAACTCAATATGCTCTCTCATGTAAAATACCGAAATTCTTATTTTATGCGAATCGAAAAAAATCTAAATAATATCTAGGCACCCCAATGATAAAAACAAAATTGCTCTGAATATGATCTGTCAGAAAAAATATACAATGCCCTATTGTACTTTGTCTTGGGGTATATAAAACAACTCAATATGCTCTCTCATGTAAAATACCGAAATTATAATTTCACGTGAATCGAAGAAAATCTAAATATTATCTAGGTGCCCCAAAGCTAAAAGAAAATGGCTCTGAATATAGTCTGTTAGAGAAAATATACAATGCCCTATTCTACTTTGTTTTGGAGTATATACACCAACTCAGTGTGCTCCCTAATGTAAAATACTGAAATTATAACTTTTCCTGAATCAAAAAAAATTTAAATATTATCTAGGCACCCCAATGTTAAAAACAAAAATGCTCTGAATATAATCAGTCAGAAAAAGTATACAATGCCCTATTCTACTCTGTTTTGGAGTATCTACACCAACTCAATATGCTCTCTCATGTAAAATACAGAAATTCTCTATTAAAGCGAATCGAAAAAAATCTAAATATTATCTAGGCACCCCAATGTTAACAGCAAAATTTCTCTGAATATAGTCTGTCAGAAAAAATATACAATGCCATTTTCTACACTGTTTTCTAGTATATACATCAAGGCAATATGCTCTCTCATGTAAAATAAAGAAATTATAATTTTACCCGAATCGAAAAAATCTAAATATAATCTAGGCACCCCTATGTGAAAAACAAAATTGCGTTGAATACAATCCGTCGGAAAAAATATAGAATGCCCTATTCTACTCTGTTTTGAAGTATATACACCAACTCCATATGCTCTCTCATGTAAAATACAGAAATTCTATATTTAAGCGAATCGAAAAAAATATAAATATTATCTAGGCACCCCAATGTTAAAAGCAAAATTGCTCTGAATAGAATCAGTCAGAAGAAATATACAATGCCCTATTCTACTCTGTTTTGGAGTATATACACCAACTCCATATGCTCTCTCATGTAAAACACGAAAATTCTGTATTTAAGCGAATGGAAAATAATCTAAAAATTATCTAGGCATTCCAATGATAAAAGAAAAATTGCTCTAAATATAGTCTGTCAGAAAAAATATACAATGCCTTTTTCGACTCTGTTTTGTAGTATATACACCAAGATAATATACTCTATCATGTAAAATACCGAAATTCTGTTTTTATGCGAATCAAAAATAATCTAAATAATATCTAGGTGCCCCAAAGTTAAAAGAAAATGGCTCTGAATATAGTGTGTTAGAGAAAATATACAATGCCTTATTCTACTCTGTTTTGGAGTATATACAGCAATTCAGTATGCTCTATCATGTAAAATACAGAAATTTTAATTTTACCCGAATCGAAAAAATCTAAATATTATCTAGGCACCCCAATATTAAAAACAAAATTGCTCTGAATATGATCTGTCAGAAAAAATATACAATGCCCTTTTCTACTCCGTTTTGCAGTAAATACACAAACTCAATATGCTCTCTCATGTAAAATACCGAAATTCTAATTTTACGTGAATCGAAAAAAATCTAAATAATATCTAGGTGCCCCAAAGTTAAAAGAAAATGGCACTGAATATATTCTGTTAGAGAAAATATACAATGCCCTATTCTACTCTGTTTTGGAGTATATACACCAACTCAGTATGCTCTCTCATGTAAAATACCGAAATACTAACTTTACGTGAATAAAAAATATCTAAATATTTTCCAGGCACCACAATGTTAAAAGCAAAATTCCTCTGAATATAATCTGTCAAAAGAAATATACAATGCCCTTTTCTACTCTGTTTTTGAGTATATAAACCTACTCAATATGCTCTCTCATTTAAAGTAACGTAATTCTATTTTTACGCGAATCGAAAATTCTAAATAATATCTAGGCGCCTCAAAGTTAAAAGAAAATATCTCTGAATATAGTCTGTTAGAAAAAATATACAATGCCTTATTCTACTCTGTTTTGGAGTATATGCACCAACTCAGTGTGCTCTCATGTAAAATTAAAAAATTCTAATTTTACGTGAATTGAAAAAATCTAAATAATATACAGGCGCCACAAAGTTAAAATAAAATGGCTCTGAATATAGTCTGTTAGAAAAAATATACAATGCCTTATTCTACTTTGTTTTGGAGTCTATACACCAACTCAGTATTCTCTCTCATGTAAAATACCGAAATTCTAATGTTACGTGAATTGTAAAAAATCTAAATAATATCTAGGCACCCCAATGTGAAAAACAAAATTGTTCTGAATATAGTTTGTCAGAAAAAATAAACAATGCCCTATTGTACTCTGTTTTGGACTATATGCACCAACTCCATATGCTCTCTCATGTAAAATACAGAAATTCTGTATTTAAACGAATTGAAAAAAATCTAAATATTATCTAGCTACCCCAATGTTAAAAGCAAAATTGCTCTGAATATAATCTGTCAGAAAAAATATACAATGCCTTATTCTACTTTGTTTTGGAGTATGTACACCAACTCAATATGCCCTCTCATGTAAAATACCGAAATTCTAATTTTACATGAATCAACGAAAATCTTAATATTATCTAGGCACCCGAATGTTAAAAGCAAAATTGCTCTGAATATATTCTGTCAGAAAATATATACAATGGCCTTTTCTACTCTGTTTTGGAGTATATACACCAACTCAATATGATCTCTCATGTAATATACCGAAATTCTAACTTTAGGCGAATCGAAAAAAATCTAAATAATACTAGGTGCCCCAAAGCTAAAAGAAAATGGGTCTGAATATAATATGTCAGAAAAATACACAATGCCCTATTCTACTCTGTTTTGTAGTATAGACACCAACTTCATATGCTCTCTCATATAAAATAGAGAAATTCAATATTTACGCGAATCAAAAAAAATCTAAATATAATCTAGGGTCTGCAATGTTAATAGCAAAATTGCTCTGAATATAATCTGTCAGAAAAAATATACAATGCCTTATTCTACTCTCTTTTGGAGTATATACACCAACTCAGTGTGCTCTCTCATGTAAAATACCGAAATTATATTTTTACGTGAATCGAAAAAAATCTAAATATTATCTAGGCACCCCAACGATAAAACCAAAATTGCTCTGACAATAATCTGTCAGAAAAAATATACAATGCCCTTTTCCACTCTTTTTTGGAGTATATACACCAACTCCGTAGGCTCTCTCATGTAAAATACAGAAATTCTATATTTAAGCGAATCGAAAAAAATCTAAATATTATCTAGGCACCTTAATGTTAAAAGCAAAATTGCTCTGAATATAATCTTTCAAAAAATATACAATGCCTTATTCTACTCTGTTTTGGAGTATATACACCAACTTACTATGCTCTCTTATGTAAATAACGAAATTCTAAATTTACGTGAATCGATAAAAATCTAAATATTATGTAGGCACCCGAATGTTAAAAGCAGAATTGCTCTGAATATAATCTGTCAGAAAAAATATACAATGCCCTTTTATACTCTGTTTTGGACTATATACACTAACTCAATATGCTCTCTCATGTAAAATACCGAAATACTAATTTTACGCAAAACGAAAAAAATCTAAATAATATCTAGGCACAACAAAGTTAAAAGAAAATGGCTCTAAATATAGTATGTCAGAAAAAATATACAATGCCTTATTCTACTCTGTTTTGGAGTATATACACCAACTCCATATGCTCTCTGATGTAAAATACCGAAATTCTAATTTTACACGAATTGAAAAAAATCTAAATATTATCTTGACACCCCAATGTTAAGAACAAAATTGCACTGAATATAATCTGTCAGAAAAAATATACAATGCCTTATTCTACTCTGTTTTGGAGTACATACACCAACTCCATATGTTCTCTTATGTAAAATACAGAAATTCTATATTTAAGCGAATCGAAAAAAATCTATATATTATCTAGGCACCCGAATGTTAAAAGCAAAATTGCTCTGAATATAATCTGTCAGAAAAAATATACAATGGCTTATTCTACTCTGTTTTGGAGTATATACACCAACTCAGTATGCTCCCTCATGTAAGATACAGAAATTCTAATTTACGTGAGTCGAAATAATCTAAATATTACCTAGGCACCCAAATGTTAAAAACAAAATTACTCTGTATATAATCTGTCAGAGAAAATATACAATTCCCTATTCTACACTGTTTTGGAGTACATACACCAACCCCATATGCTCTCTCATGTAAAATACTGAAATTCTAATTTTAATTGAATCGAACAAAATCTAAATAATATCTAGGTGCCCCAAAGTTAATAGAAAATGCCTCTGAATATAGTCTGTTAAAAAAAATATACAATGCCTTATTCTACTCATTTTAGGAGTATATACACCAACTAAGTATGCTCTCTCATGTAAAATACAGAAATTCTAATTTTACCCAATTCGAATAAATCTAAATATTTTATAGGCACCCCAATGTTAAAAACAAAATTGCTCTGAATATAATCTGTCAGAAAAAATACAAACTGCCCTATTCTCCTCTGTTTTGGAGTATATACACCAACTCCATATGCTCTCTCATGTAAAATACCAAAATTCTATATTTAAGCGAATTGAAAAAAATATAAATATAATCTAGGCACCAATATGTTAAAAGCAAAATTGCTCTGAATATAGTCTCTCAGACAAAATATACAATGCCCTTTTCTACTCTCTTTTGGCGTATATACACCAACTCAATATGCACTCTCATGTAAAACCCCGAAATTTTAATTTTACGTGAATCAAAAAAAACTAAATAATATATAGGCGCCACAAAGTTAAATGAAAATGGCTCTGAATATAGTCTGTTAAAAAAAATACACAATGCCCTATTCTACTCTGTTTGAAAGTATATACACCATCTCAGTATGCTCTCTTATGTAAAATACCGAAATTCTAATTTTACGAGAATCCAAAGAATCTAAATATTATCTAGGCACTCCAATGTTAAAAGCAAAACTTCTCTGAATATAATCTGCCTGAAAAAATATACAATGCCCTATTCTAATCTATTTTGGAGTATGTACACCAACTCAGTAGGCTCTGTCATGTAAAATACCGAAATTCTAATTTTACGTGAATCGAACAAAATCTAAATATTATCTAGGCACCCCAATGTTTTAAGCAATAATGCTCTGAATATAATCTGTCAGAAAAAATATACAATGTCCTTTTCTACTCTGTGTTGGAGTATATACACCAACTCAGTATGCTCTCTCATTTAAAATACAGAAATTCTATATTTAAGCGAATCGAAAAAAATCTAAATATTATCTAGGCACCCCAATGTTAAAAGCAAAATTTCTCTGAATATAATCTGTCAGAAAAAATATACAATGTTTTATTCTACTCTGTTTTGGAGTATATACACCAACTGAGTATGCTCTCTCATGTAAAATACCGAAATTCTCATTTTACGGAAATCAAAAAAAATCTAAATATTACCTAGGCACCCGAATGTTAAAAGCAAAATTTCTGTAAATATAATCTGTCAGAAAAAATATACGATGCCCTTTTCTTCTTTGTTTTGGTGTATATACACCAACTCAATATGCACTCTCATTTAAAATACCGAAATTGTAATTTTACGTGAATCGAAAAAAATCTAAATAGTATCTAGGCGCCCCAAAGTTAAAAGAAAATGGCTCTGAATATATTCTGTTAGAGAAAATATACAATGCCCTATTCTACTCTGTTTTGGAGTATATACACCAACTCAGTATGCTCTCTCATGGAAAATACCGAAATACTAATTTTAAGTGAATCAATAAAAAATCTAAATATTTTCCAGGCACCACAATGTTAAAAGCAAAATTCCTCTGAATATAATGTTTCATAAAAAATATACAATGCCCTCTTCTACTCTGTTTTTGAGTATATACAACAACTCAATATGCTCTCTAATGTAAATAGCGTAATTCTAATTCTACGCGAATCGAAAATTCGAAATAATATCTAGGCTCCTGAAAGTTAAAAGAAAATGGCTCTGAATATGGTCTGTTATAAAAAATATACAATGCCTTATTCTAATCTTTTTTGAAGTATATGCACCAACTCAGTGTGCTCTCTCATGTAAAATACAGAAATTCTAATTTTACCTGAATCGAAAAAATCTAAACATTATCTAGGCACCCCAATGTTAGAAACAAAATTGCTCTGAATATAATCTGTCAGAAAAAATATACAATACCCTATTCTACTCTGTTTTGTACTATAGTCACCAACTTCATATGCTCTGTCATGTAAAATACAGAAATTCTATATTTATGTGAATTGAAAAAAATCTAAATATAATCTAGGGACCCCAATGTTAATAGCAAAATTGCTCTGAATATAATCTGTCAGAAAAAAAATACAATGCCTTATTCTACTCTGTTTTGGAGTATATACACCAACTCAGTGTGCTCTCTCATGTAAAATACCGAAATTCAATTTTTACGTGAATCGAAGTAAATCTAAATAATATCTAGGCACCCCAATGATAAAACCAAAATTACTCTGAAAATAGTCTGTCAGAAAAAATATACAATATTCTTTTCCACTTTTTTTTGGAGTATATACATTAACTCAATATGCTCTCTCATATAAAATACCAAAATTCTAATTTTACGAGAATGGAAAAAAATCTAAATAATATCTAGGCGTCCCAATGTTAAAAGAAAATGGCTATGAATATAATCTGTCAGAAAAAATATAGAATGCCTTATTCTACTCTGTTTTGAAGTACATAAACCATCTCAGTTTGCTCTCTCATGTAAAATACCGAAATTCTAATTTTGCGTGAAGCAAAATATATCTAAATATTATCTAGGCACCCCAATGTTAAAAACAAAATTCTCTGAATATAATCTGTCAGAAAAAATATACAATGCCCTATTCTACCCTGTTTTGAAGTATATACATTAACTCTATATGCTCTCTCATGTAAAATACAGAAATTCTAATTTTACGTGAATCGAAAAAAATCTAAATAATATCTAGGCGCCCCAAAGTTAAAAGAAAATGGCTCTGAATGGAGTCTGTAATGAAAAATATACAATTCCTTATTCTACTCTGTTTTGGAGTGTATACACCAACTCCATATGCTCTCTCAAGTAAAATACAGAAATTCTATTTTTAAGCGAATTGAAAAAAATCTAAATATTATCTAGGCACCCCAATGTTAAAAGCAAAATTTGTCTGAATATAATCTGTCAGAAAAAATATACAATGCAATTTATTACTCTGTTTTGCCATACATACACCAACTCAATATGCTCTCTCATGTAAAATACCGAAATTCTAATTTACGCAAATCGAAAACAATCTAAATAATATCTAGGCGCCCCAAAGTTAAAAGAAAATGGCTCTGAATATAGTCTGTTAAAGAAAATATACAATGCCGTATTCTACTATGTTTTGGAGTATATACACCAACTCAGTATGCTCTCTCATGTAAAATACAGAAATTCTAACTTTACCAGAATCGAAAAAATATAAATATTATCTAGGTACCCCAATGTTAAAAATAAAATTGCTCTGAATATTATCTGTCAGAAAAATTATACAATGCCCTATTCTACTCTTTTTTTAGAGTATATACATCAACTCCATATGCTCTCTCCTGTAAAATACAGGATTTCTATATTTAAGTGAATCGAAAAAAATCTAAATATTATCTAGGCACCCCAATGTTAAAAACAAAATTGCTCTGAATATAATCTGTCAGAAAAAATATACAATGTCCTATTCTACTCTTTTTTGGAGTATATACACAAACTCAATATGCTCTCTCATGTAAAATACAGAAATTCTAATTTTACCCAAATAGAAAAAATCTAAATATTATCTAGGCACCCCAATGTTAAAAACAAAATTGCTCTGAATATAATCTATCAGAAAAAATATACAATGCCCTTTTCTACTCTTTTTTGTAATATATACACCAACTAAATATGCTCTGTCTTGTAAAATACAGAAATTCTAATTTTACCAGAATCGAAAAACCAAAATTTATCTAGGCACCCCAATGTTAAAAACAAAATTGCTCTGAATATATCCTGTCAGAAAATATATACAGCCCTATTCTACTCGGTTTTGGAGTATATACACCAACTCAGTATTCTCTCTCATGTAAAATACAGAAATTCTCATTTTACATTAATCGAAAAAAATCTAAATATTATCTAGGCACCCCAATGTTAAAAACAAAACTGCTCTGAATATAATCTGTCAGAATAAATATACAATGCTCTATTCTACTCTGTTTTGGAGTGTATACAACAACTCGGTATGCTCTCTCATGTAAAATACCGAAATTCTAATTTTATGTGAATCGATAAAAATCTAAATATTATCTAGGCACCCCAATGTTAACAGCAAAATTGCCCTCAAGAAAATCTATCAGAAAATATATACAATGCCCTTTTTTACTCTGTTTAGGAGTATATACACCAACTCAATATGCTCTCTAATGTAAAATTCTGAAATTCGAATTTTACTTATCAAAAAAAATTTAAATAATATCTAGGTGCCCCAAAGTAAAAAGAAAATGGCTCTGAATATAGTGTGTTAGAAAAAATATACAATTCCTTATTCTACTCTGTTTCAAAATATCTACACCAACTCAGAATGCTTTCTCACGTAAAATAACGAAATTCTAAATTTAACAAAATCGAATAAAACTAAATATTATCTAGGTACCCCAATGTTAAAAACAAAATTGCTCTGAATATAATCTATCAGACCAAATATACAATGCCCTTTTCTACTCTGTTTTGGAGTATATACACGAATTCAATATGCTCTCTCATGTAAAATACAGAAATTCTATATTTAAGTGAATTGACAAAAATCAAAATATTATCAAGGCACCCCAATGTTAAAAGCAAAATTGCTCTGAATATAAACTGTCAGAAAAAATATACAATGTTTTATTCTACTTGTTTTTGGAGTATATACACCAACTCCATAGGCCCTCTCATATAAAATACCGAAATTCTAATTTTACGTGAATCGAAAAAAATCTAAATATTATCTAGGCACCCCAATGTTAAAAACAAAATTTCTCTGAATATAATCTGTCAGAAAAAATATACAATGCCCTATTCTAGTCTGTTTTGGAGTATATACACAAACTCACTATGCTCTCTAATGTACAATACGGAAATTCTAATTTTACGTGAATTGAAAAAAATCTAAATAATATGTAGGCGCCCCAAAGGTGAAAGAAAATGGCCCTGAATAAAGTCTGTTAGAAAAAATATACAATGCCTAATTCTACTCTTTTTTGGAGTGTATACACCAACTCAGTATGCTCTCTCATGTAAAATATAAAAATTCGATATTTAAGCGAATCGAAAAAAATTGAAATATTATCTAGGCATCCGAACGTTAAAGACAAAATTTCTCTGAATATAATCTGTCAGAAAAAATATACAATGCCCTTTTCTACTCAGTTTTGTAGTATATACACAAACACAATATGCTCTCTCATGTAAAATAAAGAAATTCTACTTTTACCCGAATCGAAAAAAATGTAAATATTATCTGGGCACCCCAATGTTAAAACCAAAATTGCTCTGAATATAATCTGCCACATAAAATATACAATGCCTTATTCAACTCTGTTTTGGAGTATATACACCAACTCAGTATGCTCTCTGATGTAAAATACAGAAATTCTAATTTTACCAGAACCGAAAAACTCTAAAAATTATCTAGGCACCCCAATCTTAAAAACAAAATTGCTCTGAATATAATCTGTCAGAAAAAATATACAATGCCCTGTTCTACTCTGTTTTGAAGTATATACACCAACTCAATATGCTCTCTCATGTAAAATACAGAAAATCCATATTTGAGAGAATCGACAAAAATCTCAATATTATCTAAGCAACCCAATGTTAACAGCAAAATTGCTCTCAATATAATCTGTTAGAAAAAATATACAATGCCTTTTTGTACTCTGTTTTGTAGTATATACACCAACTCAACACGCTCTATGATGTAAAATACCTAAATTCAAATTTTACACGAATCAAAAAAAATCTAAATAGTATCTAGGCGCCCAAAAGTTAAAAGAAAATGGCTCTGAATATAGTCTGTTATAAAAAATATACAATGCCTTATTCTACTCTGTTTTGGAGTATATACACCAACTCAGTATGCTCTCCCATGTAAAATATAGAAATTCTAATTTTACACAAATCGAAAATATCTAAAAATTATCTAGGCACCCCAAAGTTAAAAAAAAATTGCTCTGAATATAATCTGTCAGAAGAAATACACAATGCCCTAGTCATCTCTGTTTTGGCGTATATAGACCGACTCCATATTCTGTCTCATGAAAAATACAGAAATTCTACATTTAAGCGAATTGAGAAAAATCTAAATATTATCTAGGCACGCGAATGTAAAAGCAAAATTGCTCTGAATATAACCTGTCTGAAAAAAATAAAGAATGCTCTTTTCTACTTTTTTTGGAGTATATACACCAAATCAATATGCTCTCTCATGTAAAGTACAAAAATTTTAATTTTACGCGAATCTAAAATAATCTAAATAATACCTAGGCACCCCAAAGTTAAAAAGAAATGGCTCTGAATATAGTCTCTTAGGAATAATATACAATGCCTAATTCTACTCTGCTTTGGAGTATATACACCAACTCAATATGCTCTCTCATGTAAAATACCGAAAATCTAATTTACGCGAATCCAAAAAAATCTAAATAATATCCAGGCGACCCAAAGTTAGAACAAAATGGCTCTGAATATACTCTGTTATAATAAATATACAATTCCTTATTCTACTCTGTTTTGGAGTATATACACCATCTCCATATGCTCTCTCTAGTAAAATACCGAAATTCTATATTTAAGCGAATCGAAAAAAATATAAATACTATCTAGGCAACCCAATGTTAAAAGCAAAATTTCTCTGAATATAATCTGTCACAAAAAATATACAATGCCCATTACTAATCTGTTTTGCAGTATACACACCAATTCAATATGCTCTCTCATGTAAAATACCGAAATTCTGATTTACGTGAATCGAAAAAAATCTAAATAATATCTAGGCGACCCAAAGTTAAAAGAAAATGGCTCTGAATATAGTCTGTTAGAAAAATATACAATGCCTTATTCTACTCTGTTTTGGAGTATATACACCAAGTCAGTATGCTCTCTCATGTAAAATACCGAAATTCTAATTTTACCCGAATTGAAAAAATCTAAATATTATCTAGGCACCCCAATGTTGAAAACAATATTGTTCTGGGTATAATCTGTCAGAGAAAATATACAATGCCCTATTCTACTTTGTTTTGGAGTATATACATCAACTCAGTATGCTCTGTCATGTAAAATACAGAAATTCTAATTTTACGTGAATCGAATAAAATCTAAATATTATCTAGGCACCCCAATGTTAAAAGGAAAATTGCTCTTAATATAATATATCAGATAAAATATACAATGCCCTTTACTTCTCTGTTTTGTAGTATATACACCAACTCAATATGCTCTCTCATGTAAAATACAGAAATTCTAATTCTACCCAAATCGAAAAAATCTAAATATTATCTAGGCACCCCAATGTTAAAAATAAAATTGCTCTGAATACAATCTGTCAGAAAAAATATACAATGCCCTATTCTACTCTGTTTTGGAGTATATACACCGACTCCATATGCTCTCTCATGTAAAATACCGAAATTCTAATTTTACGCGAATCGAAAAAAATCTAAATAATATCTAGGCGCCCCAAAGTTAAAAAAAGATGGCTCTGAATATAGTCTGTTAGAAAAAATATACAAGGCCTTATTCTACTCTGTTTTGGAATATATACAAAAACTCAGTATGCTCTCTCATGTAAAATACAGAAATTCTAATTCTACCCTAATTGAAAAAATATAAATAATGTCTAGGCACCTGAATGTTAAAAACAAAATTGCTGTGAATACAATCTGTCAGAAAAAATATACAATGCCCTATTTTACTCTATTTTGGAGCATATACACCAACTCCATATGCTCTCTCCTGTAAAATACAGAAATTCTATTTTTACCCGAATCAAAAAACCTTAATATTATGTAGGCACCGCAATGTTAAAAGGAAAATTGCTCTAAATATAATCTGTAAGAAGAAATATACAATGCCCTCTTCTATTCTGTTCTGTAGATTAAAAACCAACTCAATATGCTCTGTCATATAAAATACAGAAATTATAATTCTACCCGAATCGAAGAAATCTAAATATTATCTAGGCACCCCAATTTTAAAAGCGAAATTGCTCTGAATATAATATGTCATAAAAAATATACAATGCCCATTTCTACTCGGTTTTGTAGTATATACACCAACTCAGTGTGCTCCCTCATGTAAAATACTGAAATTATAATTTTTCCCGAATCGAAAGAAATCTAAATATTATCTAGGCACCCCAATGTTAACAGCAAAATTGCTCTGAATATAATCTGTCAGAAAAAATATACAATGCTCTTTTCTACTCTGTTTTGGAGGGTATAAACCAAATCCATATGCTCTCTCATGTAAAATACAGAAATTATATATTTAAGAGAATCGAAAAAATCTAAATATTATCTAGACACCCCAATGTTAAAAGCAAAATTGCTCTGAATATAGTCTGTCAAAAAAAATATGCAATGCCATTTTCTACACTGCTTTGTAGTATATACATCAACTCAATATGCTCTCTCATGTAAAATACAGAAATTATAATTTTACCCGAGTCGAAAAAATCTAAATATAATCTAGGCACCCCTATGTGAAAAACAAAATTGCGATGAATATAATCTGTCGGAAAAAATTTAGAATGCCCTATTCTACTCTGTTTTGAAGTATATACACCAACTCCATACGCTCTCTCATGTAAAATACAGAAATTCTATATTTAAGCGAATCGAAAAAAATCTAAATATTATCTAGGCACCCCAATGTTAAAAGCAAAATTGCTCTGAATATAATCAGTCAGAAAAAATATACAATGCCCTATTCTACTCTGTTTTGGAGTATATACACCAACTCCATATGCTCTCTCATGTAAAATACAAAAATTCTGTATTTAAGCGAAGGGAAAATAATCTAAAAATTATCTAGGCATTCCGATATTTAAAGCAAAATTGCTCTGAATATAGTCTGTCACAAAAAATATACAATGCCTTTTCCGACTCTGTTTTGTAGTATATACACCAAGTTACTATGCTCTCTAATGTAAAATACCGAAATTCTGATTTTATGCGAATCAAAAAAAATCTAAATAATATCTAGGTGCCCCAAAGTTAAAAGACAATGGCTCTGAATATAGTGTGTAAGAGAAAAATATACAATGCCTTATTCTACTCTGTTTTGGAGTATATACACCAATTCAGTATGCTCTATCATGTAAAATATAGAAATTTTAATTTTACCTGAAAAAAAAATCTAAATATTATCTAGGCACCCCGATGTTAAAAACAAAATTGCTCTGAATATGATCTGTCAGAATTAATATACAATGCCCTTTTGTACTCTGTTGTGCAGTAAATACACCAACTCAATATGCTCTCTCATGTAAAATACCGAAATTCTAATTTTACGTGAATCGAAAAAAATCGAAATAATATCTAGGCGCCCCAAAGTTAAAAGAAAATGGCTCTGAATATAGTCTTTTAGAAAAAATATACAATGCTTTATTCTACTCTGTTTTGGAGTATATACACCAACTCAGTGTGCTCTTTCATGTAAAATACTGAAATTCTATTTTTTCCCGAATCGATAATAATCTAAATATTATCTAGGCACCCCAATGTTAAAAACAAAATTTCTATGAATATAATCTGTCAGAAAAAATATACAGTGCCCTATTCTACTCTGTTTTGGGATACATACACCAACTCCATATGTTCTCTCATGTAAAATACAGACATTCTATATTTAAGCGAATTGAAAATGATTTACATATTATCTAAGCACCCCAATGTTAAAAGCAAAATTGCTCTGAATACAATGTGTCAGAAAAAATATACAATGCCCTTTTCTACTCTGTTTTCGAGTATATACACCAACTCAATATGCTCTCTCATGTAAAATACCGAAATTCTAATTTTATGCAAATCAAAATAAATCTACATAATATCTAGGCACCCCAAAGTTAAAAGAAAATGGCTCTGAATATAGTCAGTTAGTAAAAATATAGAATGCTTTATTCTACTCTATTTTGGAGTATATACACCAACTCAGTATGCTTTCTCATGTAAAATACCGAAATTCTAACTTAACCGAATCGAAAAAGCCTAAATATTATCTAGGCACCCCAATGTTAAAATCAAAATTGTTCTGAATATAATCTGTCAGAAAAAATATACAATGCCCTATTCTACTCTGTTTTGGAGTATATACACCAACTCCATATGATCTCTCATGTGAAATACAGAAATTCTATCTTTAAGCGAATCTAAAATATCTAAATATTATCTAGGCACCCCAATGTTAAAAACCAAATTCCTCTGAATATAATATGTAAGAAAAAATATACAATGCCCTATTCTACTCTGTTTTGGAGTATATACACCAACTCAATTTACTCTCTCATGAAAAATACCGAAATTCTAATTTTACGTGAATCTAAAAAAATCTAAATAATATCTAGGCACCCCAAAGTTAAAAGAAAATGGCTCTGAATATAGTCTGTTAGAAAAAATATACAATGCCTTATTCTTCTCTGTTTTGGAGTATATACACCAACTCAGTATGCTCTCTCATGTAAAATACAGAAATTCTAATTTTACCCGAGTCGAAAAAATCTAAATATTTTTAGTCAACCCAATGTTAAAAACAAAATTGCTCTGAATATAATCTGTTAGAGAAAATATACAATCCCTATTCTACTCTGTTTTGGAGTATATACACCGACTCCATATGGTCTCTCATCTAAAATACAGAAATTCTATATTTAAGCGAATCGAAAAATATCTAAATATTATCTAGGCACCCCAATGTTAAAAGCAAAATGGCTCTCAATAAAATCTGTCAGAAAAAATACACAATACCATTTTCTTCTCTGTTTTGTAGTATATACACCAACTCAATATGCTATGATATGTAAAATACAGAAATTCTAATTTTATAAGAATCGAAAAAATCTAAATATTATGTAGGCACGTCAATGTTAAAAAGAAAATTGCTCTGAATGTAATCTTTCAGAAAAAATATACAATGTTTTATTCTACTCTGTTTTGGAGTATATACAGCAACTCAGTATGCTCTCTGATATAAAATACAGAAATTCTATATTTAAGCGAATCAAAAATAATTAAAATATTATCTAGGCACCCGAACGTTAAAAGAAAAATAGCTCTGCATATAATCTGTCAGAAAAAATATACAATGCCCTTTTCTACCCTGTTTTAAGTATATACACCAATTCAATATGCTCTCTCACGTAAAATACAGAAATTCTAATTTTACCCGTATTGAAAGAATCAAAATATTATGTAGGCACCCCAATGTTTAAAACAAAATTGCTCTGAATATAATCTGTCAGAAAAAATATAAAATGCCATATTCTACTCTGATTTGGAGAATATACACAAACTCCATACGCTCTCTCATGTATAATACAGAAATTCCATATTTAAGCGAATCGAAAAAAATCTAAATATTATCTAGGCACCACAAGTTTAAAATAAAAATTTCTCTGAATATAATGTCAGAAAAAAATATATAATGCCCTTTTCTACTCTGTTTTGTACTATATACACCAAATCAATATGCTCTCTTATGTAAATTAGAGAATTTTTAATTCTACCCGAATCGAAAATATCTAAATATTGCCTAGGCACCCCAATGTTAAAAACAAAATTGCTCTGAATATAATTTGTCAGAAAAAATAAACAATACCCTATTCTACTCTGTTTTAAAGTATATACACCAACTCAGTATGCTCTGTCATGTAAAATACAGAAATTCTAATTTTACGTGAATTGAAAAAAATCTAAATATTATCTAGGCACGCCAATGTTAAAAGTAAAATTGCTCTGAATATAATCTGTCAGACAAAATATAGAATGCCCGATTCTACTCTGTTTTGAAGTGTATACACCAACTCCATATGCTCGCTCATGTCAAATACCGAAATTCTAATTTTATGCGAATCGAAAAAAATCTAAATAATATCTAGGCGCCTCAAAGTTAAAAGAAAATGGCTCTGAATATAGTCTGTTAGAAAATATATACAATGCCTTATTCTAATCTTTTTTGGAGTATATACACCAACTCAGGATGCTCTATTATGTAAAATAGAGAAATTCTAATTTTACCCGATTCGAAAAAATGTAAATATTACCTAGGCAACACAATGTTAAAAACAAAATTGCTCTTGATATAATCTGTCAGGAAAAATATACAATGCCCCATTCTACTTTGTTTTGGAGTATATACACCAACTCAATATGCTCTCTCATGTAAAATACAGAAATTCTATATTTAAGCGAATTGAAAAAAATCTAAATATTATCTAGGCACCCCATGTTAAAAACAAAATTGCTCTGAATATAATCTGTCAGAGAAAATACACAATACCCTATAATACTCTGTTTTGGGGTATATACACCAACTGCATATGCTCTCTCATGTAAAATACAGAAATTCTATATTTAAGCGAATCGAAAAATATCTAAATATTATCTAGGCACCCCAATGTTAAAAGCAAAATTGCTCTGAATATGATCTGTCTGAGAAAATACACAATGCCATTTTCTATTCTGTTTTGTATTATAAAAACGAACTTAATATGCTCTTTCATGTAAAATACAGAAACTCTAATTTTACCTGAATCGAAAAAATCTAAATATTATGTAGGCACGCTAATGTTAAAGAAAAAATTGCTCTGAATATAATCTGTCAGAAAAAACATACAATGCCCTGTTCTACTCTGTTTTAAAGTATATACACCAACTCAGTACGCTCTCTCATGTAAAATACTGAAATTCTAATTTTACCCGAATTGAAAAAATTTAAATATTATTTAGGCAACCCAATGTTAAAAACAAAATTGCTCTTAATATAATCAGTCAGAAAAAATATACAATGCACTATTCTACTCTTTTTTGGAGTATATACACCAACTCCATATGCTCTATCATGTAAAATACAGAAATTCTATATTTAAGTGAATCGAAAACAATTTAAATATTATCTAGGCACCCCAATGTTAAAAAAAAATTGCTCTGAATATAATCTGTCAGAGAAAATATACAGTGCCCTATTCTACTCTGTTTTGGAGTACATACACCAACTCCATATGTTCTCTCATGTAAAATACAGACATTCTATATTTAAGCGAATCGAAAATAATCTACATATTATCTAGGCACCCCAATGTTAAAAGCAAAATTGTTCTGAATACAATGTGTCAGAAAAAATATACAATGCCTTTTTCTACTCTGTTTTCGAGTATATACACCAACTCAACATGCTCTCTCATGTAAAATACCGAAATTCTAATTTTACGCGAATCGAAATAAATATAAATAATATCTAGGCACCCCAAGTTAAAAGAAAATGGCTCTGAATATAGTCAGTTATGAAAAATATAGAATGCTTTATTCTACTCTATTTTGGAGTATATACACCAGCTCAGTATGCTCTCTCATGTAAAATACCAAAATTCTAACTTAACCGAATCGAAAAAATCTAAATATTATCTAGGCACCCCAATGTTAAAAACAAAATTGCTCTGAATATAATCTGTCAGAAAAAATATACAATGACCTTTCCTACTCTGTTTTGGAGAATATACACCAACTCCATATGCTGGCTCATGTAAAATACAGAAATTCTGCATTTAAGCGAATCGATAAAAATCTAAATATAATCCAGGCACCCCAATGTTAAAAACAAAATTGCTCTGAATATAATCTGTCAGAAAAAATATAAAATGCCTTATTCTACTCTGTTTTGGAGTATATACACCAACTCAATTTGATTTCTTTTGTAAAATACAGAAATTCTATATTTAAGGGAATCGAAAAAATCTAAATATTATCTAAACACCCCAATGTTAAAAGCAAAATTGCTCTGAGTATAATCTGTCAGAAAAAATATCCAATGCCCAATTCTACTCTGTTTTAGATTATATACACCAACTCCATATGCTCTCTCATATAAAATAGAGAAATTCTATATTTAAGCGAATCGAAAAAAATCTAAATATTATCTAGGCACCCCAGTGTTAAAAGCAAAATTGCTCTGAATATAAACTGTCAGAAAAAATATACATTGCCATTTTCTACTCTGTTTTTTAGTATATACACCAAATCAATATGCTCTCATATCAAATACAGAAATTATAATTTTACGCGAATCGAATAAAATCTAAATATTATCTAGACACCCCTATGTTAAAAGCAAAATTGCTCTTAATATAATCTGTCAGAAAAAATATACAATGCCCTAATATACTCTGTTTTGTAGTATATACACCAACTACATATGCTCTCTCATATACAATAGAGAAATTCTATATTTAAGCGAATCGAAAAAAATCTAATTATAATCTAGGCATTCCAATGTTAAAAGCAGAATTGCTCTGAATATAAACTGTCAGAAAAAATATACAATGCCCTTTTCTACACCGTTTTTTAGTATATACACCAAATCAATATGCTCTCTCATATAAAATACCGAAATTCTAATTTTACGCGAATCAAATAAAATCTAAATATTATCTAGGCACCCCTATGATAAAAGCAAAATTTCTCTGAATATAATCTGTCACAATAATTATAAAATGCCCTATTCGACTCGGTTTTGTAGTATATAAATCCAACTCAATATGCTCTCTCATGTAAAATACAGAAATTTAAATTTTACGTGAATCGAAAAAAATATAAATAATATCTAGGCGCCCCAAACTTAAAAGAAAATGGCTCTGAATATAGTCTGTTAGGAAAAACATACAATGCCTTATTCTACTCTGTTTTGGAGTATATACACCAACTCATTATGCTCTCTCATGTAAAATACAGAAATTCTAATTTTACGCGAATCGAAAAAATCTAAATATTATCTAGGGACCCCAATGTTAAAAACAAAACTGCTCTGAATATAATCTGTCATAAAAATTATACAATGCCCTATTCTACTCTGTTTTGTAGTATATACACCAACTCAATGTGCTCTCTCATGTAACATAACGAAATTCTTATTTTAAGTGAATCGATAAGTTTCTAAATATTATCTAGGCACCGCAATGTTAAAATCAAAATAGCTCTGAATAAAATCTGTCAGAAAAAATGTACAATGCCCTTTTCTACTCTGTTTTGTAGTATATACACCAACTCAATATGCTCTCTCATGTAAAATAAAGAAATTCTAATATTCCACGAATCGAGAAAAATCTAAATATTATCTAGGCACCCCAATGATAAAAGAAAAATTTCTCTGAATATAATATGTCCGAAAAAATATACAATGCCCTTTTCTACTCTGTTTTGTAGTTTATACACCAACACAATATGCTCTGTCATGTAAAATACAGAAATTCTAATTCTACCCGAATCAAAAAAATCTAAATATTATTTAGTCAACCCAATGTTAAAAACAAAATTTCTCTGAAGATAATCTGTCAGAGAAAATATACAATGCCTTATTCTACTCTGTTTTGGAGTATATACACCAACTCAATATGCTCTCTCATGTAAAATAATGAAATTCTTATTTTACGCGAATCGAAAAAACTCTAAATAATATCTAGGTGCCCCAAAGTTAAAAGTAAATGGCTCTGAATATAGTCTGTTAGAAAAAAAATACAATGCCTTATTCTACTCTGTTTCGGAGTATATACACCAACCCAGTATGATCTCTCATGTAAAATACAGAAATTCTAATTTTACCCGAGTCGAAAAAATCTAAATATTATTTAGTCAACCCAATGTTAAAAACAAAATTGCTCTGAATATAGTCTGTCAGAAAAAATATACAATCCCTATTCTACTCTGTTTTGAAGTATATAAACCGACTCCATATGCTCTCTCATCTAAAATACAGAAATTCTATATTTAAGCGAATCGAAAAATATCTAAATATTATCTAGGCACCCCAATGTTAAAAGCAAAATGGCTCTGAATATAATCTGTCAGAAAAAATACACAATATCATTTTCTACTCTGTTTTGTACTATATACACCAACTCAATATGCTATGATATGTAAAATACAGAAATTCTAATTTTATAAGAATCGAAAAAATCTAAATATTATGTAGGCACGTCGATGTTAAAAAGAAAATTGCTCTGAATGTAATCTTTCAGAAAAAATATACAATGTTCTATTCTACTCTGTTTTAGAGTATATACAGCAACTCAGTATGCTCTCTCATATAAAATACAGAAATTCTATATTGAAGCGAATCGAAAATAATTAAAATATTATCTAGGCACCCGAATGTTAAAAGCAAAATTGCTCTGAATATAATCTGTCAGAAAAAAATATATAATGCCCTTTTCTACTCTGTTTTGTACTATATACACCAAATCAATATGCTCTCTTATTTAAATTACAGAAATTCCAATTCTACCCGAATTGAAAATATCTAAATATTGCCTAGGCACCCCAATGTTATAAACAAAATTGCTCTGAATATAATTTGTCAGAAAAAATGAACAATGCCCTATTCTACTCTGTCTTGGAGTATATACACCAACTCAGTATGCTCTGTCATTTAAATACAGAAATTCTGAATTTACGTGAATCGAAAAAAATCTAAATATTATCTAGGCACCCCAATCCTAAAAGTAAAATTTCTCTGAATATAATCTGTCAGAAAAAATATACAATGCCCGATTCTACTCTGTTTTGGAGTATATACACCAACTCCATATGCTGGCTCATGTCCAATACCGAAATTCTAATTTTATGCGAATCGAAAAAAATCTAAATAATACCTAGGCGCCTCAAAGTTATAATAAAATGGCTCTGAATATAGTCTCTTAGAAAATATATACACTGCCTTATTCTAATCTTTTTTGGAGTATATACACCAACTCAGAATGCTCTCTCATGTAAAATAGAGAAATTCTAATTTTACCCAATTCGAAAAAAATCTAAATATTACCTAGGCAACACAATGTTAAAAACAAAATTGCTCTGAATATAGTCTGTCAGAAAAAATATACAATGCCCCATTCTACTCTGTTTTGGAGTATATACACCAACTCAATATGCTCTCTCATGTAAAATACAGAAATTCTATATTTAAGTGAATTGAAAAAAATCTAAATATTATCTAGGCACCCCATGTTAAAAACAAAATTGCTCTGAATATAATCTGTCAGAGAAAATATACAATACCCTATTCTACTCTGTTTTGGGGTATATACACCAACTGCATATGCTCTCTCATGTAAAATACAGAAATTCTATATTTAAGCGAATCGAAAAATATCTAAATATTATCTAGGCACCCCAATGTTAAAAGCAAAATTTCTCTGAATATGATCTGTCTGAGAAAATACACAATGCCATTTTCTACTCTGTTTTGTATTATAAAAACGAACTCAATATGCTCTTTCATGTAAAATACAGAAACTCTAATTTTACCTGAATCGAAAAAATCTAAATATTATGTAGGCACGCTAATGTTAAAGAAAAAATTGCTCTGAATATAATCTGTCAGAAAAAACATACCATGCCCTATTCTACTCTGTTTTAAAGTATATACACCAACTCAGTATGCTCTCTCATGTAAAATACTGAAATTCTAATTTTACCCGAATCGAAAAAATCTAAATATTATTTAGGAAACCCAATGTTAAAAACAAAATTGCTCTTAATATAATCAGTCAGCAAAAATATACAATGCACTATTCTACTCTTTTTTGGAGTATATACACCAACTCCATATGCTCTATCATGTAAAATACAGAAATTCTATATTTAAGTGAATCGAAAACAATTTAAATATTATCTAGTTACCCCAATGTTAAAAACAAAATTGCTCTGAATATAATCTGTCGGAGAAAATATACAGTGCCCTATTCTACTCTGTTTTGGAGTACATACACCAACTCCATATGTTCTCTCATGTAAAATACAGACATTCTATATTTAAGCGAATCGAAAATAATCTACATATTATCTAGGCACCCCAATGTTAAAAGCAAAATTGCTCTGAATACAATGTGTCAGAAAAAATATACAATGCCTTTTTCTACTCTGTTTTCGAGTATATACACCAACTCAATATGCTCTCTCATGTAAAATAACGAAATTCTTATTTTACACGAATCGAAAAAACTCTAAATAATATCTAGGTGCCCCAAAGTTAAAAGTAAATGGCTCTGAATATAGTCTGTTAGAAAAAATACACAATGCCTTATTCTACTCTTTTTTGGAGTAAATACAACAACTCAGTGTGCTCTCTCATGTAAAATAACGAAATTCTAATTTTACCCAAATAGAAAAAATATGAATATTATCTAGGCATGCCAATGTTACAAACAAAATTGCTCTGAATATAATCTGTCAGAAAAAATATACAATGCCCTGTTCTACTCTTTTTTGGAGTATATACATCAACTCCATATGCTCTCTCATGGAAAACACAGAAATTCTATATTTAAGCGAATCGAAAAAAATCTAAATATTACCTAGGCACCCCAATGTTAAAAACAAAATTGCTCTGAATATAATCTGTCAGAAAAAATATACAGTGCCCTATTCGACTCTTTTTTGTAGTATATACACCAACTCCATATGCTCTCTCATGTAAAATACAGAAATTCTAATTTTACCCAAATCGAAAAAATCTAAATATAATCTAGGCACCCCAATGTTAAAAACAAAATTGCTCTGAATAGTATCTGTCAGAAAAAAATATACAATGCCTTATTCTACCCTGTTTTGGAGTATATACACCAACTCAGTATGCTCTCTCATGTAAAATACCGAAATTCTAATTTTACGTGAATCGATCAAAATCTAAATATTATCTAGGCACCGGAATGTTTAAAGCAAAATTGCTCTTAATACAATGTGTCAGAAAAAATATACAATGCCCTTCTCCACTTTTTTTTGGAGTATGTACAGCAACTCAATATGCTCTGTCATGTAAAATGCAGAAATACTAATTTTACGCGAATCAACAAAAATCTAAATAATATCTAGGCGCCACAATGATAAAAGAAAATGGCTCTGAATATAGTCTGTTATAAAAAATATACAAACCCTTATTCTACTCTGTTTTGGAGTATATAAACCAACTAAGTATGCTCTCTCATATAAAATACCGAAATCCTAATTTTACGTGAATCGAAAAAAATCTAAATGTTATCAAGGCACCCCAATGTTAAAAGCAAAATTGCTCTGAATATAATCTGTCAGAACAAATATACAATGCCCGTTTCTACTCTATTTTGGAGTATATACACCAACTCAATATGCTCTCTCATGTAAAATAAAGAAACTAATTTTATCCGAATTGAAAAAATCTAAATATTATCTGGGCACCCCAATGTTAAAACCAAAATTGCTCTGAATAAAATCTGTCAAAAAATATACAATGCCTTTTTCTACTCTGTTTTTTAGTATATACACTAACTCTACCTGCTCTCTCATATAACATACTGAAATTCTAATTTTAGGCGAATCGAAAAAATCTAAATAATATCTTGGTGCCGCAAATTTAAAAGAAAATGGCTCTTAATATAGACTGTTAGAAAATATATACAATGCCTTATATTACTCTGTTTTGGAGTATATAGACCAACTCAGTATGCTCTCTTATGTAAAATACAGAAATTCTAATTTTATGCGAATCGAAAAAAATCTAAATAATATATAGACGCCCCAAAGTTAAAAGAAAATGGCTCTGAATATAGTCTGTTATAGAAAATATACAATGTCTTATTCTACTTTGTTTTGGAGTATATAAACCAACTCAGTATGCTCTATCATGTAAAATAAATAAATTTTAATTTTACACAAATCGAAAAAATCTAAATATTATCTAGGCACCCCAATGTTAAAACAAAATTTCTCTGAATATAATCTGTCAGAGAAAATATACAATGCCCTATTCTACTCTGTTTTGGAGTATATACACCAACTCAATATGCTCTCTCATGTAAAATACAAAAATTCTAATTTTACCTGTATCGAAAAAAAATCTAAATAATATCTAGGCGTTCCGAAGGTAAAAGAAAATGGCTCTGAATATAGTCTGTTAGACAAAATATAAAATGCCTTAATCTACTCTGTTTTGGAGTATATACACCAACTCCATATGCTTTCTCATGTAAAATAGAGAGATTCTACATTTGCGCAAATCGAAAAACATCTCAATATTATCTAGGCACCCCAATGTTAAAAGCATAATTGCTCTGAATATAATCTGTCAGAAAAAATATACAATGCCCTTTTCTATTCTGTTTTCTAATATATACACCAAATAAATATGCTCTCTCATGTAAAATATAGAAATTATAATTTTACCAGAATCAAAAAACCGAAATTTATCTACGCACCCCAATGTTAAAAACAAAATTGCTCCGAATATAATCTGTCAGAAAAAATATACAGCCCTATTCTACTCTGTTTTGGAGTATATACACCAACTCAGTATTCTCTCTCCTGTGAAATACCGAAATTCTCATTTTACATGAATGGAAATAATTATAAATATTATCTAGGCACCCCAACGTTAAAAAAAATATTGCTCTGAATATAATCTGTCAGAATAAATATACAACTCCCTATTCTACTCTATTTTGGAGTATATACACCAACTCAATATGCTCTCTCATGTAAAATACAGAAATTCTAATTTTACGTGAATCAAAAAAAATCTAAATATTATTTGGCACCCGAATATTAAAAGCAAAATTGCTCTGAATACAATCTATGAGAAAAAATATACAATGTTCTTTTCTACTCTGTTTTGGAGTATATACACAAACTCAACCTTGTCTCTCATGTAAAATACAGAAATTCTAATTTTACGAGAATTGTAGAAAATCTAAATAATATCTAGGCGCCCCAAAGTTAAAAGAAAATGGCCCTGAATATGGTCTTTTAGAGAAAATATACAATGCCTTATTCTACTCTGTTTTGGAGTGTATACACCAACTCCATATGCTCTCTCATGTAAAATATCGAAATTCTAATTTTACGCAAATCGAAAAAATCTAAATATTATCTTGACACCCCAATGTTAAAAACAAACTTGCATTGAATATAATCTGTCAGAAAAAATATACAATGCCCTATTCTACCCTGTTGTGGAGTATATACACCAACTCAATATGCTCTCTGATGTAAAACACCGAAATTCTAATTTTACGCGAATCAAAAAAATCTAAATAATATCTAGGCGACCCAAAGTTAAAAGAAAATGGTTCTGAATATATTCTGTTAGAAAAACATAAAATGCCTTATTCTACTCTGTTTTGGAGTATATACACCAACTCCATATGCTCTCTCATGTTAAATTCCGAAATTCTAATTTTATCCGAATCGAAAATTTCTAAAAATTATCTTGCCACCCCAATGATAAAGACAAAATTGCTCTGAATATAATTTGTCAAAAAAAATACACAATGTCGTATACTACTCTGTTTTTGAGTATATACACCAACTCCATATGCTCTCTCATGTAAGATACAGAAATTCTATATTTGAGCGAATCGAAAAAAACTCAATGTAATCTAGGCACCCCAATGTTAAAAGCAAAATTTCTCTGAATATAATCTGTCAGTAAAAAAAATACAATGCCGTTTTCTACTCTGTTTTGTAGTATATACACCAACTCAATACGCTCTCTCCTGTCAATTACCGAAATTCTAATTTTACGCGAATCGAAAAAAATCTAAATAATATCTTGGCGCCCCAAAGTTAAAAGAAAATGGCCCTTAAAATAGTCTGGTATAAATAATATACAATTTCTTATTCCACTCTGTTTTAGAGTATATACACCAACTCAGTATGCTCTCTGATGTAAAATAAGGAAATTCTAATTTTACGTGAATCGAAAAAAATCTAAATATTATCTAGGCACCGGAATGTTAACAGTACAGTTGCTCTGAATATAATGTGTCATAAAAAATATACAATGCCCTTTTCTACTCAGGTTTGGAGTAGATACACCAACTCAAGATGCTCGCTCATGTAAAATAAAGCAATTCTAATTTTAGGCGTATAAAAAAAATCTAAATATTATCTAGGCACCCCAATGTTAAAAGCAAATTTGCTCTGAATATAGTCTGTCAGAAAAAATATACAACGCCCTTTTCTACTCTGTTTTGGAGTATTTACACCAACTCAATATGCTTTCTCATGTAAAATACCGAAATTCTAATTTTACGTGAATCGAAAAAAATCTAAATAATATCTAGGCGCCCCAAAGTTAAAAGAAAATGGCTCTGAATATAGTCTGTTAGAAAAAATATACAATGCCTTATTCTACTCTGTATTGGAGTATATAGACAAACTCAGTATGCTCTCTCATGTAAAATACAGAAATTGTATATTTAAGTGAATCGAAAAAAATCTAAATAATATCTAGGCGCCCTAAACTTAAAAGAAAATGGCTCTGAATATAGAGTGTTAGAAAAATATACAATGCCTAATTCCACTCTCTCTTAAAGTATAGAAACAAACTCATTATGCTCTCTAATGTGAAATACTGAAATCCTAATTTTAACAAAATCGAAAAAATCTAAATATTATCTAGGCACCCAAATGTTAAAAACAAAATTTCTCTGAATATAATCTCTCAGAAAAAATATACAACACCATATTCTACTCTGTTTTGGAGTATATACACCAACTCCATATGCTCTCTCATGTAAAATACAGAAATTCTATATTTAAGGGATCCGAAAAAATTCTAAATATTATCTAGGCACCCCAATGTTAATAGCAAAATTGATCTGAATATAATCTGTCAGAAATAATATACAATGCTCTTTTCCACTTTGTTTTGGAGTATATACACCAACTCAATATGCTCTGTCATGTAAAATACCGAATTTCTAATTTTACCCAAATCGAAAAAATTCTAAATAATATCTAGGCGCCCCAAAGTTAAAAGAAAATGGCTCCGAATATAGTGTGCTAGAAAAAATATACAATGCCTTATTGTAATCTGTTTTAAAGTATATACACCAACTCAGTATGCTCTCTCATATAAAATAGCGAAATTTTAATTTTAACAAATCAAAAAAATCTAACCATTATCTAGGCACCCAAATGTTAAAAACAAAATTGCTCTAAATATACTCTCTCAGAAAAAATATACAATGCCCTATTCTACCTGTTTTGGACTATATACACCAACACAATATGCTCTCTCATGTAAAATACTGAAATTCTATATTTAAGCGAATCGAAACAATTCTAAATATTATCTATGCTCCCCAATGTTAATAGCAAAATTGCTCTGAATGTAATCTGTCAGAAAAAATATACAATGCCCTTTTCGACTCTGTTTTGGAGTATATACACCAACTAAATATGCTCTCTCATGTCAAATAGCAAAATTCTAATTTTATGTGACTCGAAAAAAATCTAAATAATATCTAGGCGCCACAAAGGTAAAAAAAAAAGTCTATGAATATAGTCTGTTAGAAAAAATATACAATGCCCTTTTCTACTCTGTTTTGGAGTATATACAACAACTCAATATGCTCTCTCAAGTAATATACCGAAATTCTAATTTTACGGGAACAAAAAAAATCTAAATAATATCTAGGCACCCCTAAGTTAAAAGAAAATGGCTCTGAATATAGTCTGTTAGAAAAAATATACAATGCCTTATTCTTCTCTGTTTTGGAGTATATACACCAACTCAGTTTGCGCTCCCATGTAAAATACAGAAATTCTAATTTTACCCGAATCGAAAAATTCTAAATAATATCTAGGCACCCCAATGTTAAAAGCAAAATTGCTTTGAATATAATCTGTCAGAAAAAATACACAATGCCCTTTTCTACTCTGTTTTGTAGTATATACGCCCACTTAGTATGCTCTCTCATGTAAAATGAAGAAATTCTAATTTTACCCGAATTGAAAAAATCTAAATATTATCTAGGTACCGCAATGTTAAAAACAAAATTGCCCTGAATATAATCTGTCAGAAAAAAGTATAAAATGCCCTATTCTACTCTGTTTTTGAGTATATACACCAACTCCATATGCTCCCCCATGTAAAATACGGAAATTCTAAATTTGCGTGAATCGAAAAAAATCTAAATATTATGTAGGCACCCCAATGTTAAGAGCAAAATAATCTAAATATAATCTGTCATGAAAAATATATAATGCTTCTTTCTACTCTGTTTTGTAGTATATACACAAACTCAATATGATCTCTCACGTAAAGTACCAAAATTCTAATTTTATGTGAATTGAAATAAATCTAAATACTATCTAGGAGCCCCAAAGTTAAAAGGAAATGGCTCTCAATATAGTCTGTTTTAAAAAATATACAATGCTTTATTCTACTCTGTTTTGGAGTACATACACCAACTCAGTATGCTCTCTCATGTAAAATACCGAAATTCTAATTTTACGTGAATCGAAAAAAATCTAAATATTATCTAGGCACCGCAATTAAAAAAAAATTGCTCTGAATATAATCTGTCAGAAAAAATATACAATGCCCTATTCTACTCTGTTTTGGAGTATATAAACCAACACCTTATGCTCTCTCACATAACATAAAGAAATTCCAATTTTACCAGAATCAAAAAACCAAAATTTATCTAGGCACCCCAATGTTAAAAACAAAATTGCTCCGAATATAATCTGTCAGAAAAAATATACAGCCCTATTCTACTCTATTTTGGAGTATATACACCAACTCCATATGCTCTCTCATGTAAAATACCAAAACTCTAATTTTACGTGAATCGAAAAAAATCTAAATATTATTTGGCACCCGAATATTAAAAGCAAAATTGCTCTGAATATAATCTATGAGAAAAAATATACAATGTTCTTTTCTACTCTGTTTTGGAGTATATACACCAACTCAACATTGTCTCTCATGAAAAATACAGAAATTCTAATTTTACGTGAATCGTAAGAAATCTATATAATATCTAGGCGCTGCTAAGTTAAAAGAAAATGGCCCTGAATATAGTCTGTTAGAAAAAATATACAATGCCTTATTCTACTCTGTTTTGGAGTGTATACACCAACTCCATAGGCTCTCTCCTGTGAAATACCGAAATTCTGATTTTACATGAATGGAAATAATTCTAAATATTATCTAGGCACCCCAATGTTAAAAACAATATTGCATTGAATATAATCTGTCAGAATAAATATACAATGCCCTATTCTACCCTGTTGTGGAGTATATACACCAACTCAATATGCTCTCTCATGTAAAATACCGAAATTCTAATTTTACGTGAATCGTAAAAAATCTAAATAATACCTAGGCGCCCCAAATTTAAAAGAAAATGGCCCTGAATATACTCTGTTAGAAAAAACATACAATGCCTTATTCTACTCTGTTTTGGAGTGTATACACCAACTCCATATGCTCTCTCATACAAAATATTGAAATTCTAATTTTACCCAAATTGAAAATATCTAAATATTATCTTGACACCCCAATGTTAAAAACAAATTGCATTGAATATAATCTGTCAGAAAAAATATACAATGCCCTATTCTACCCTCTTGTGGAGTATATACACCAACTCAATATGCTCTCTCATGTAAAATACCGAAACTCTAAATTTACGTGAATCGAAAAAAATGTAAATAATATCTATGCGCCCCAAAGTTAAAAGAAAATGGCTCCAAATATAGTCAGTTAGACAACATATACAATGCCTTATTCTACTCTGTTTTGGAGTATATACACCAATTCAGTATGCTCTCTCATGTAAAATATAGAAATTCTAACTTTACATGAATCGAAATTATCTAAAAATTATCTAGGCACCCCAAAGTTGAAAACAAAATTGCTCTGAATATAATCTGTCAGAAAAAATATACAATGCCCTATTCTACTCTGTTTTGGAGTATATACACCAAGTCCATATGCTTTCCCATGTAACATAGAGAGATTCTATATTTGCGCAAATCGAAAAACATCTCAATATTATCTAGGCACCCCAATGTTAAAAGCATAATTGCTCTGAACATAATCTGTCAGATAAAATATACAATGCCCTTTTCTACTCTGTTTTGTAATATATACACCAAATAAATATGCTCTCTCATGTAAAATATAGAAATCATAATTTTACCAGAATGAAAAAACCAAAATTTATCTAGGCACCCCAATGTTAAAAAGAAAATTGCTCCGAATATAATCTGTCAGAAAAAAAATACAACCCTATTCTACTCTGCTTTGGATTATATACACCAACTCAGTATTCTCTCTCCTGTGAAATACCGAAATTCTCATTTTACATGAATGGAAATAATTCTAAATATTATCTAGGCACCCCAACGTAAAAAACAATATTGCTCTGAATATAATCTGTCAGAATAAATATACAATGCCCTATTCTACTCTGTTTTGGAGTATATACACCATCTCAGTATGCTCTCTCATGTAAAATACCGAAATTCTAAATTTACGTGAATCGTAAAAAATCTAAATAATACTGAGGCGCACCAAAGTTAAAAGAAAATGGCCCTGAATATAGTCTGTTAGAAAAAATATTCAATGCCTTATTCTACTCTGTTTTGGAGTGTATACACCAACTCCATATGCTCTCTCATGTAAAATATCGATATTCTAATTTGACCTAAATCGAAAAAATCTAAATATTATCTTCACACCCCAATGTTAAAAACAAAATTGCATTGAATATAATCTGTCAGAAAAAATATACAATGCCCTATTCTACTCTGTTTTGGACTATATACACCAACTCAGTATGCTCTCTCATGTAAAATACAGAAATTATAAATTTACGTGAATCGAAAAAATTCTAAATATTATCTAGGCACCCCAATGTTAAAAACAAAATTGCTGTGAATATAATCTGTCAGAAAAAATATACATTGCCCTTTTCTACTCTGTTTTGTAGTATATACACCAACTCCATATTCTGTGTCATGTAAAATACAGAAATTCAAATTTTACCCACATCGAAAAAATCTAAATATTATCTGGGCACCCCAATGTTAAAAACAAAATTGCTCTGTATATAATCTGTCAGAAAAAATATACAATGCCGTATTCTACGCTGTTTTGGAGTATATACACCAAGTCCATAAGCTCTCTCAGGGAAAATACAGAAATTCTAAATTTAAGCAAATCGAAAAAAATCTAAATATTATCTACGCATCCCAATGTTGAAGGCAAAATTGTACTGAATATAGCCGGTCAGAAAAACTAAACAATGCCCTTTTCTACTCTGTTATGTAGTATATACACCAACTCAATATGCTCTCTCATGTAAAATACCGAAATTCTAAATTTTCTCGAATCGAAAATAATCTAAATAATATCTAGGCGCCCCAAAGTTCAAAAAATGACTCTGAATATAGTCTGTTAGAAAAAATATACAATGCCTTACTCTACTCTGTTTTGAGGTATACACACCAACTCAGTATGCTCTCTCATGTAAAATACTGAAATTCTAATTTTACGTGAATCGAAAAAAATCTAAATATTATCTAGGCACCCCAATGTTAAAAAAAATTTCTCTGAATATATTCTGTCAGAAAAAATATACAGTGCCCTATTCTACTCTGTTTTGGGGTATATACACCAACTCAGTATGCTCTATCATGTAAAATACTGAAATTCAAATTTTACGTGAATCGAAAAAAATCTAAAAATTATCTAGGCACACCAATGTTAAAAGAAAAATTTCTCTGAATATAATCTGTTAGACACAATATACAAGGCCCTCTTATACTCTGTTTTGGAGTATATACACCAACTCAATATGCTCTCTCATGTAAAATACCGAAATTCTAATTTTACGTGAGTCGAAAAAAATATAATTAATAGCTAGGCGTCTTAAAGTCAAAAGAAAATGGCTCTGAATATAGTCTGTTAGAAAAGATATACAATGCCTTATTCTACTGTGTTTTGGAGTATATACACCAACTCTGTACGCTCTCTCAGGTAAAATACCGAAATTCTAATTTTACGTGAATCGAAAAAAATATAAATATTATCTAGGCACCCCAATGTTAAAAACAAAATTGCTCTGAATATAATCTGTCAGAAAATATATACAATACCGTATTCTACGCTGTTTTGGAGTATATATTCCAACTCCAAAAGCTCTCTCATGTAATATACAGAAATTCTATATTTAAGCGAATCGAAATAAATCTAAATTTTATCTAGGCTCCCCATTGATAAAAGCAAAATTGCTCTGAATATAATCTGTCATAAAAAATATACAATGCCCTTTTCTACTCTGTTTATTAGTATATAAACCAAATCTATAAGCTCTCTGATGTAAAATACCGAAATTCTAATTGTAGGCGAATCAAAAAAAAATCTCAATAATATATAGGCGCTTAAAAGTTAAAAGAAAATGGCTGTGAATATAGTCTGTTATAAAAAATATAGAATGCCTTATTCTACTCTGTTTTGGAGTATATACACCAACTCCATATGCTCTCACAAGTAAAATAGAGAAATTCTATATTTAAGCGAATTTAAAAAAATCTAAATATTATCGAGGCACCCCAATGTTCAAAGCAAAATTGCTCTGAATATAATCTGTCACAAAAAATATACAATGCCCTATTCTACTCTGTTTTGGAGTATATACACCAACTCAGTATGCTCTCTCAAGTAAAATACAGAAATTCTAATTTTACCCAAATCGAAAAAATCTAAATATTATCTAGGCACCCCAATGTTAAAAACAAAATTGCTCTGAATATAATCTATCAGAAAAAATATACAATGCTTTCTTCTACTCTTTTTTGTAATATATACACCAACTAAATATTCTTCATCTTGTAAAATACAGAAATTCTAATTTTACCGGAATCGAAAAACCAAAATTTATCTAGGCACCCTAATGTTAAAAACAAAATTGCTCTGAATATATCCTGTCAGAAAAAATATACAGCCTTATTCTACTCGGTTTTGGAGTATATACACGAACTCAGTATTCTCTCTCATGTAAAACATAAAAATTCTCATTTTACTTTAATTGAAAAAAATCTAAATATTATCTAGGCACCCCAATGTTAAAAACAAAATTTCTCTGAATATAATCTCTCAGAAAAAATATACAATGCTTTTTTCTACTCTTTTTTGTAATATATGCACCAACTAAATATGCTCTCTCTTGTAAAATACAGAAATTCTAATTTTACCAGAATCGAAAAACCAAAATTTATCTAGGCACCCTAATGTTAAAAACAAAATTGCTCTGAATATATCCCATCAGAAAAAATATACAGCCTTATTCTACTCGGTTTTGGAGTATATACACGAACTCAGTATTCTCTCTCATGTAAAATACAGAAATTCTCATTTTACCTTAATCGAAAAAAATCTAAATATTATCTAGGAACCCCAATGTTAAAAGAAAATGGCTCTGAATACAGTCTGTAATAAAAAATATACAATTCCTTATTCTACTCTCTTTTGGAGTTTATAAAGCAACTCCATATGCTCTCTCAAGTAATATACAGAAATTCTATTTTTAAGCGAATTGAAAAAAATCTAAATATTATCCAGGCAACCCAATGTTAAAAGCAAAATTTCTCTGAATATAATATGTCAGAAAAAATATACAATGCAATTTACTACTTTGTTTTGCCATATATACACCAACTCAATATGCTCTCTCATGTAAACTACCGAAATTCTAATTAACGCGAATCGAAAAAAATCTAAATAATATCTAGGCAACCCAAAGTTAAAAGAAAATGGCTTTGAATATACTCTGTTACAAAAATATACAATGCCTTATTCTACTCTGTTTTGGAGTATATACACCAACTCCATATTCTCTCTCATGTAAAATATCGAAATTCTAATTTTACCCGAATCGAAAAAAATCTAAATATTATCTAGGCACCCCAATGTTAAAAACAAAATTGCTCTGAATATAATCTGTCAGAGAAAATATACAATGCCCTAATCTACTCTGTTTTGGTGTACATACACCAACTCAGTATGCTCTCTCATGTAAAATAGAGAAATTCTAATTTTATGTGAATCTAAAAAAATCTAAATATTATCTAGGCACCTCAAAGTTAAAAGCAAAATTGCTCTGAATATAATCTCTCAGAAAAGATATACAATGCCCTTTTCTACTCTGTTTTGGAGTATATGCAGCAACTCAATATGCGCTCTCATGTAAAACACCAAAATTCTAATTTTACGTGAATTGAACAAAATATAAATAATATCTAGGCACCCCAAAGTGAAAAGAAAATTGCTCTCAATATAGTCTGTTAGAAAAAATATACAATGCCTTATTCTAATCTGTTTTGGAGTATATACACCAACTCAGTATGCTCTCTCATGTAAAATAACGAAATTCTAATTTTACATGAACCGAAAGAATCTAAATATTATCTAGGCACCCCAATGTTAGAAACAAAATTGCCCTGAATATAATCTGTCACAAAAAATATTCAATCCCCTATTCTACTCTGTTTTGGTGTATATAAACCAACACAGTATGCTATCCCATGTAAAATAGAGAAATTCTAAATTTACGTGAATCTGAAAAAATCTAAATATTATCTAGATGCCCGGAGATTAAAATCAAAATTGTCTGAATATATTCTGTCTGAAAAAATATACAATGCCCTTTTCTACTCTGTTTTGGAGTATATACACCAACTCAATATGGTCTCTCATGTAAAATACCGAAATTATTAATTTACGTGAATCGAAAAAAATCTAAATATTATCCTGGCACCCCAATGTTGAAAACAAAATTGCTCTGAATATAATCTCTCAGAAAAAATATACAATGCCCTATTCTACTCTGTTTTGCAGTATATACAGCAACTCCATGTGCTCTCTCATGTAAAATACAGAAATTCTGTATTTAAGCGAATCGAAAAAAATCTAAATATTATCTAGGCAACACAATGTTAAATGCAAAACTGCTCTGCATATATTCTGTCATAAAAAAATATACAATGCCCTTTTCTACTCTGTTTTGGAGTATATACACCAACTCAATATGCTCTCTCAGGTAAAATACCGAAATTCTAATATTACACGAATCGAATAAAGTCTAAATAATATCTACGGGCCCCAAAGTTAAAAGAAAACGGCTCTGAATATAGTCTGTTAGAGAAAATATACAATGCCGTATTCTACTCTGTTTTGGAGTATATACACCAACTCAGTATGCTCTCTCATGTAAAATACAGAAATTCTAATTTTACCCGAATCAAAAAAATATAAATACTATGTAGGTAACCCAATGTTAAAAATAAAATTGCTCTTAATATAATCTGTCAGAAAAAATATACAATGCCCTATTCTACTCGTTTTTGGAGTATATACACCAACTCCATATGTTCTGTCATGTAAAATACAGAAATTCGAATTTTACCCAAATCGAAAAAATCTAAATATTATCTAGGCACCCCAATGTTAAAAACAAAATTGCTATGAATATAATCTGTCAGAAAAAATATACAATGCCCTATTCTACTCTTTTTTGGAGTATATACACCAACTCCATATGCTATCTAATTGGAAATACATAAATTCTATATTTAAGCGAGTCGAAAAGAATCTAAATATTATCTAGGCACCCCAATGTAAAAAGCAAAATTTCTCTGAATATAATCTGTCAGAAAAAAAACACAATGCCCTTTTCCACTCTGTTTTGGAGTTTATACACCAACTAAGTATGCTCTCTCATGTAAAATACCAAAATTCTAATTTTACGTGAATCGAAAATAATCTAAATATTATCTAAGCACCCGAATGTTAAAAGCAATCTGTCTCCGAATATAATCTTTCATAAAAAATTTACAATGCCCTAATCTAGTCTGTTTTTGAGTATATACACCAACTCAATATGCTCTCTCATGTAAAATACCAAAATTCTAATTTTACGCAAATCGGAAAAAATCTAAACAATATCTGGGCGCCCCAAAGTTAAAGGAAAATGGCTCTGAATATATTCTGTTAGATAAAATATACAATGCCTTATTCTAATCTTTTTTGGAGTATATACACCAATCAGTATGCTCTCTCATGTAAAATAACGAAATTCTAATTTTACCCCAATCGAAAAAATCTAAATATTATCTAGGGATACCAATGTTTAAAAAAAATTGCTCTGAATATAATCTGTCATAAAAAATATACAATGCCCTATTCTACTCTGTTGTGGAGTGCATACACCAACTCTATATGCTCTCTCATATAAAATACAGAAATTCTATATTTGAGGGAATCGAAAAAAAAATCTAAATATTATCTAGGCACCCCAATGTTAAAAACAAAATTTCTCTCAATATAATCTGTCAGAAAAAATATAAAATTCCCTTTTCTACTCTGGTTTGGAGTATATACACCAACTCAGTTTGCGCTCTCAGGTAAAATACAGAAATTCTAATATTACCCAAATCGAAAAAATCTAAATATTCTGTAGGCACCACAATGTTAAAAACAAAACTGCTCTGAATACAATCTGTCAGATAAAATATACAATGCCCTATTCTACTCTGTTTTGGAGTATATACACAAACTCCATATGCTCTCTCATGTAAAATAACAAAATTCTAATTTTAACAAAATCGAAAAAATCTACATATTATCTAGGCACCCCAATGTTAAAAACAAAATTGCTCTGAATATAATCTGTCAGAAAAAATATAGAATACCCTATTCTACTCTGTTTAGGAGTATATACACCAACCCCATATGCTTTCTCATGTAAAATACCAAAATTCTATATTTAAACGAATGGAAAAAATTTAAATACAATCTAGGCACCACAATGTTAAAAGCAAAATTGCTCTGAATATAATCTCTCAGAAAAAGTATACAATGATCTTTTCTAATCTGTTTTGGCGTATATACACCCTCATGTAAAATACCGAAATTCTAGTTTTACGTGAATCGAAAAGAATCTAAAAAATATATAGTCGCCACAAAGTTAAAATAAAATGGCTCTGAATATAGTCTGTTAGAAAAAATATACAATGCCCTATTCTACTCTGTTTTGGAGTATATACACCAACTCAGTATGCTCTCTCATGTGAAATAACGAAATTCAAATTTTACTTGAATAAAAAGAATCTAAATATTATCTAGGCACCCAAATGTTAAAAATAAAATTGGTCTGAATATGATTTGTCAGAAAAAATATACAATGCCCTATTCTACGCTGGTTTGGAGTATATACACCAACTCCATATGCTCTCTTTTGTAAAATACAGATATTCTATATTTAAACAAATCGAAAAAAATCTAAATATTATCTAGGCATTCCAATGTGAAAAGCAAAATTGCTCTGAATATAATCTGTCACAAGAAATATACAATGCCTTATTCTACTCTGTTTTGGAGTATGTACACACTCAATATGCTCTCTCATGTGAAATACCGAAATTCTAATTTTACGTGAATCAACGAAAATCTCAATATTATCTCGGCACCCGAATGTTAAGAGCAAAATTTCTCTGAATATAATCTGTCAGAAAATATATACAATGGCCTTTTCTACTCTGTTTTGGACTATATACACCAACTCAATATGCTCTCTCATGTAAAATATCGAAATTCTAATTTTACGTGAATCGAAAACAATCTAAATAATATCTAGGCGCCCCAAAGCTAAAAGAAAATGGCTCTGAATATATTCTGTTAGAGAAAATATACAATGCCCTATTCTACTCTCTTTTGGAGTTTATACACCAACTCAGTATGCTCTCTCCTGTAAAATACCGAAATTCTAATTTTATAACCATCAAAAAAAATCTAAATCTTATGTAGGCACCCCAATGTTAAAACAAAATTGCTCTGAATATAATCTGTCCGAAAAATATACAATGCCCTACTCTACTCTGTTTTGTATTATAGTCACCAACTTCATATGCTCTCTCATGTAAAATACAGAAATTCTATATTTATGCGAATTGAAAAAAATCTAAATATAATCTACGGACCCCAATGTTAATAGCAAAATTGCTCTGAATATAATCTGTCAGAAAAAAATACAATGCCTTATTCTCTGTTTTGGAGGATATACACCAACGCGGTGTGCTCTCTCATGTAAAATACCGAAATTCTATTTTTACGTGAATCGAAAAAAATCTAAATATTATCTAGGCACCCCAATGATAACACCAAAATTGCTCTGAAAATAGTCCGTCAGAAAAAATATACAATGCCCTTTTCCACTTTTTTGGAGTATATACACCAACTCAGTATTCTCTCTCATGTAAAATACCAAAATTTTAATTTTACGAGAATGGAAAAAAATCTAAATAATATCTAGGCATCCCAATGTTAAAAGAAAATGGCTCTGAATATAGTCTGTTTGAAAAAATATACAATGCCCTATTATTCTCTGTTTTGGAGTATATACTCCAAGTCAGTATGCTCTCTCATGTAAAATACCGAAATTCTAATTTTACCCGAATTTAAAAAAGCTAAATATTATCTAGGCACCCCAATGTTAAAAACAAAATTGCTCTGAATATAATCTGTCAGAAAAAATATACAATGCCCTATTCTACTCTGTTTTGAAGTATATACACCAACTCCGTATGCTCTCTCATGTAAAATACAGAAATTCTATATTTAAGCGAATCGAAAAAAATCTAAATATTATCTAGGCACATTAATGTTGAAATCAAAATTGCTCTGAATATAATCTGTCAGAAAAAATATACAATGCTCTTTCCTACTCTGTTTTGGAGTATCTACACCAACTCAATATGCTCTCTCATGTAAAATACATAAATTCTAAATTTATGCTAATCGAAAAAAATCTAAAGAATATCTAGGCGCCCCAAAGTTAAAAGAAAATTGCACTGAATATAGCCTATTAGAAAAAATATACAATGCCTTATTCTACTCTGTTTTGGAGTATATACAGAAACTCAGTATGCTCTCTCATGTAAAATACCGAAATTCTAATTTTACCCGAATCGAAAACATCTAAATATTATCTAGGCACCCCAATGTGAAAAGCAAAATTGCTCTGAATATAATCTATCACAAGAAATATACAATGCCTTATTCTACTCTCTTTTGGAGTATGTACACACTTAATATGCTCTCTCATGTAAAATACCGAAATTCTAATTTTACGTGAATCAACGAAAATCTCAATATTATCTAGGCACCCGAATGTTAAAAGCAAAATTTCTCTGAATATAATCTGTCATAAAATATATACAATGGCCTTTTCTACTCTGTTTTGGAGTATATACACCAACTCAATATGCTCTCTCATGTAAAATACAGAAATTCTAAATTTAATTCAATCGAAACAAATCTAAATATTATTTAGGCACCCCTATGTTAAAAGCAAAATTGCTCTGAATATAATCTGTCAGAAGAAAAATACAATGCCCTTTTCTATTCTGTGTTGGAGTATATACACCAACTCAATATGCTCTCTCATGAAAAATACCGAAATTCTATATTTTAGCTAATTGAAAAAAACTAAATAATATCTAGGTGCCCCAAAGTTAAGAGAAAATGGCTCTGAATATAGTCTGTTAGAGAAAATATACAATGCCTTATTCTAATCTGTTTTGGAGTATATAAACCCACTCAGTATGCTCTCTCATGTAAAATAACGAAATTCTAATTTTACCCAATCGAAAAAATCTAAATAATATCTAGGCACACCAATGTAAAAAACAAAATTTCTCTGACTATAATCTGTCATAAAAAATATACAATTCCCTTTTCTACTCTGTTTTGGAGTATATACACCAACTCCATATGCACTCTCATGTAAAACACAGAAATTTTATTTAAGGGAATAGAACAAAATCTAAACATTATCTAGGCACCCCAATGTTGAAAACAAAATTTCTCACAATATAATCTGTCAGAAAAAATATACAATGCCCTTTTCTACTCTGTTTTGTAGTATATACACCAACACAGTTTGCGCTCTCATGTAAAATACAGAAATTCTAATATTACCCGAATCGAAAAAAATCTAAATATTATCTAGGCACCCAATTGTTAAAAACAAAATTGCTCTGAAAATAATCTCTCAGAAAAAATATACAATGCCCTACTCTACTTTTTTTAGGAGTATATACACCAACTCCATATGCTCTCTCATGTAAAATAGAGAAATTCTATATTAAAGGAATCCGAAAAAATTCTAAATATTATCTAGGCACCCCAATGTTAAAAGCAAAATTGATCTGAATATAATCTGTCAGTAAAAATATACCATGCCCTATTCTACTCTGTTTTGGAGTATATACACTAACTCAATATGCTCTCTCATGTAAAATACCGAAATTCTATAATTAAGTGAATCAAAAAAAATCTAAACTTGATTTAGGCACACCAATGTTAAAAGCAAAATTGATCTGAATAAATCTGTCAGAAATAATATACAATGTTTTTTTCCACTTGGTTTTGGAGTATATACACCAACTCATATGCTCTGTCATGTAAAATACCGAATTTCTAATTTTATGCTAATCAATAAAAATCTAAATAATATCTAGGCACCCCAAAGGTTAAAGAAAATGTATCTGATTTTAGTCTGTTAGAGAAAATATACAATGCCTTATTCTACTGTGTTTTGGAGTATATACACAAACTCCATATGCGCTCTCATGTAAAATAAAGAAATTCTATATTTAAGCGAATCAAAAAAAATCTTAATATTATCTAGGAACCCCAATGTTAAAAGAAAAATTGCTCTCAAGAAAATCTGTCAGAAAATATATACAATGCCCTTTTCTACTCTGTTTAGGAGTATATACACCAACTCAATATGCTCTCTAATGTAAAATTCTGAATTTCGAATTATATGTGAATCAAAAAAAGTCTAAATAATATCTAGGCGCCCCAAAGTTAAAAGAAAATGGCTCTGAATATAGTGTGTTAAAAAAATATACAATTCCTTATTCTACTCTGTTTTAAAGTATATACACGAACTCAGTACGCTTTCTCATGTAAAATAACGAAATTCTAATTTTAACAAAATCGAAAAAATCTAAATATTATCTAGGCACCCCAATGTTAAAAACAAAATTGCTCTGAATATAATCTGTCAGAAAAGATATACAATGCCCTATTCTACTCTTTTTTGGAGTATATACACCAACTCCATAGGCCCTCTCATGTAAAATACAGAAATTCTAATTTTACTCGATTCGAAAAAATCTAAATATTATCTAGGCATTCCAATGTTAAAAGCAAAATTGATCTGAATATAAGCTGTCAGAAATAATATACAATGCCCTTTTCCACTTTGTTTTGGAGTATATACACCAACTCAATATGCTCTCTCATGTAAAATATCGAATTTCTAATTTTACGTGAATCGAAAAAAGTCTAAATAATATCTAGTCGCCCTAAAGTTAAAGGAAAATGGCTCTGAATATAGTCTGTTATAAAAAATATACAATGCTTTATTCGACTCTGATTTGGAGTATATACACCAACTCAGTATGCTCTCTCATGTAAAATACAGAAATTCTAATTTTACCCGAATCAAAAAAATCTAAATATTATCAAGGCACCCCAATGTTAAAAACAAAATTGCTCTGAATATATTCTGTCTGTCGAAATATACAATGCCATATTCTAAGCTGTTTTGGAGTATATACACCAAATCCATATGCTCCCTCATGTAAAATACCAAAATTCTGATTTTACCCGAATCGAAAAAAATCTAAATATTATCTAGGTACCCGAAGTTTAAAAGCAAAATTGCTCTGAATATAATCTGTCAGAAAAAATATACAATGCCTTATTCTTCTCTGTTTTAAAGTATATACACCAACTCAGTATGCTCTCTTATGTAGAATACCGAAATTCTAATATTACAGGAATCGAAAAAATCTAAATATTATCTAGGCACCACAATGTTAAAAAAAAAATTGCTCTGAATATAATCTGTCAGAAAAAATATACAATGCCCTATTCTACTGTGTTTTGGAGTATACACACCAACTTCATATGCTCTCTCAAATAAAATACAGAAATTCTATATTTAGCGAATCGAAATAATATAAATATAATCTAGGCACCCCAATGTTAAAAACAAAATTGCTCTGAATATTATCAGTCAGAAAAAATATACAATGCCCTATTCTAATCCGTTTTTGCGTATATACACCAACTCCATATGCTCTCTCATGTAAAATACAGAAATTCTATATTTAAGCGAATCGAAAAAAATCTAAATATTATCTAGGCACCCCAATGTTGAAAAAAATATTGTTCTGTGTATAATCTGTCAGAGAAAATATACAATGCCCTTTTCTACTCTGTTTTGTAGTATATACACCAACTCAATATGCTCTTTCATGTAAAACACAAAAATTCAAATTTTACCCGAATTGAAAATATCTAAATATCATCTAGGCACAGTAACGTTAAAAAGAAAATTTCTCTGAATATAATCTGTCTGACAAAATATACAATGACTTTTTCTACTCTGTTTTGGAGTATATGCAGCAACTCAATATGCGCGCTCATGTAAAATACCGAAATTCAAATTCTACACGAATCGAAAAAAATCTAAATAATATGTAGGGGCCCCAAAGTTAAAAGAAAATGGCTCTGAATATACTCTGTTAAAACAAATACACAATGCCTGATTCTATTCTGTTTTGGAGTATATACACCAACTCAGTATGCTCTCTCATGTAAAATACCAAAATTCTAATTTTACCCAAATCGAAATAATCTAAATATTATCTAGGCAACCCAATAATAAAACCAAAATTGCTCTGAAAATAATCGGTCAGAAAAAATATACAATGCCCTTTTCCACTCTTTTTTGGAGTATATACACCCACTCAATATGCTCTCTCATGTAAAATACCAAAATTCTAATTTTATGTGAATGGAAAAAAATCTAAATAATATCTAGGCGTACCAATGTTAAAAAAAAATGGCTCCGAATATAGTCTGTTGGAAAAAATATACAATGCCTTATTCTACTTTGTTTTGGAGTATATACACCAAGTCAGTATGCTCTCTCATATAAAATACCGAAATTCTAATTTTACCCAAATTGAAAAAAGCCAAATATTAACTAGACACCCCAATGTTGAAAACAATATTGTTCTGGGTATAATCTGTCAGAGAAAATATACAATGACCTCTTCTACTCTGCTTTTTAGTATATACACCAACTCAATATGCTCTTTCATGCAAAATACAAAAATTTTAATTTTACCAAAAATCGAAAAATCTAAATATTTTCAAGGCACCCCAATGTTAAAAACAAAACTGCTCTGAATGTAATCTGTCAGAAAAAATATACAATGCCCTATTCTACTGTTTTGGAGTATATACACCAACTCCATATGCCCAATCATGTAAAATACAGAAATTCTATATTTAAGCGAATCGAAAAAATCTAAATATTATCTAGGCACCCCAATGCTAAAAATAAAATTGCTCTGAATATAATCTGTCAGAAAAAATATACAATGACCTATTCTACTCTGTTTTGGAGTATATACACCAACTCAGTATGCTCTGTCATGTAAAATACAAAAATTCTATATTTAAGCGAATCGAAAAAAATCTAAATATTATCTAGGCACCCCAACGTTAAAAGCAAAATTGCTCTGAATATAAGCTGTCAGAACAAATATACAATGCTTTTTTCTACTCTGTTTTGTAGTATATACCCCAAACCCATATGCTCTCTCATGTAAAATAGAGAAATTCTATTTTTACCAGAATCGAAAACTCTAAATATTATCTAGGCACCCCAATGTTAAAAGCAAAATTGCTCTGAATATAATCTGTCATAAAAAATATACAATGCCCTATTCTACTCTGTTTTGGATTATATACACCAACTCAATATGCTCTCTCGTGGAAAATACCGAATTTCTAATTTTACGCGAATCGAAAAAAATCTAAATAATATCTAGGCGCCCCAAAGTTAAAAGAAAATGGCTCTGAATATAGTCTGTTATAAAAAATATACAATTTCTTATTTCACTCAGTTTTGGAGTATATACACCATCTCCATATGCTCTCTCTAGTAAAATACCGAAATTCTATATTTAAGCAAATCGAAAAAAATCTAAATACTATCTAGGCAACCCAATGTTAAAATCAAAATTTCTCTGAATATAATCTGTCACAAAAAATATACAATGCCCATTACTAATCTGTTTTGCAGTATATACACCAACTCAATATGCTCTCTCATGTAAAATACCGAAATTCTAATTTACGCGAATCGAAAAAAATCTAAATACTATCTAGGCGACCCAAAGTTAAAAGAAAATGGCTCTGAATATAGTCTGTTAGAAATAATATACAATGCCTTATTCTACTCTGTTTTGGAGTATATACACCAACTCAGTATGCTCTCTCATGTAAAATACCAAAATTCAAATTTTACCCGAATCGACAAAATCTAAATATAATCTAGGCACGACAATGTTAAAAACAAAATTGCTCGGAATATAATCTGTCAGAAAAAATATGCAATGTTTTTTTCTACTCTGTTCTGCAGTATATACAGCAACTCAATAGGATCTCTCATATAAAATGCAAACATTCTAATTTTACGTGAATTGAAATAAATCTAAATAATATCTTGGTGCCCCAAAGTTAAAAGAAAATGGCTCGGAATATAGTGTGTTAGAAAAAATATACAATGCCTTATTCTACTCTGTTTTGGAGTATATACACCAACGCAGTATGCTCTCTCATGTAAAATACCGAAATTCTAATTTTACCCGTATCGACAAAATCCAAATATTATCTAGGCACCCCAATGTTAAAAGCAAAATTTCTCTGAATATAAACTGTCAGAAAAGATATACAATGCCCTATTCTACTCTTTTTTGGAGTATATACAGCAACTCCATAGGCCCTCTCATGTAAAATACAGAAATTCTAATTTTACTCGATTCGAAAAAATCTAAATATTATCTAGGCATTCCAATGTTAAAAGCAAAATTGATCTGAATATAAGCTGTCAGAAATAATATACAATGCCCTTTTCCACTTTGTTTTGGAGTATATACACCAACTCAATATGCTCTCTCATGTAAAATATCGAATTTCTAATTTTACGTGAATCGAAAAAAGTCTAAATAATATCTAGTCGCCCTAAAGTTAAAGGAAAATGGCTCTGAATATAGTCTGTTATAAAAAATATACAATGCTTTATTCGACTCTGATTTGGAGTATATACACCAACTCAATATGCTCTCTCATGTAAAATACAGAAATTCTAATTTTACCCGAATCAAAAAAATCTAAATATTATCAAGGCACCCCAATGTTAAAAACAAAATTGCTCTGAATATATTCTGTCTGTCGAAATATACAATGCCATATTCTAAGCTGTTTTGGAGTATATACACCAAATCCATATGCTCCCTCATGTAAAATACCAAAATTCTGATTTTACCCGAATCGAAAAAAATCAAAATATTATCTAGGTACCCGAAGTTTAAAAGCAAAATTGCTCTGAATATAATCTGTCAGAAAAAATATACAATGCCTTATTCTTCTCTGTTTTAAAGTATATACACCAACTCAGTATGCTCTCTTATGTAGAATACCGAAATTCTAATATTACAGGAATCGAAAAAATCTAAATATTATCTAGGCACCACAATGTTAAAAAAAATTGCTCTGAATATAATCTGTCAGAAAAAATATACAATGCCCTATTCTACTGTGTTTTGGAGTATACACACCAACTTCATATGCTCTCTCAAATAAAATACAGAAATTCTATATTTAGCGAATCGAAATAATATAAATATAATCTAGGCACCCCAATGTTAAAAACAAAATTGCTCTGAATATTATCAGTCAGAAAAAATATACAATGCCCTATTCTAATCCGTTTTTGCGTATATACACCAACTCCATATGCTCTCTCATGTAAAATACAGAAATTCTATATTTAAGCGAATCGAAAAAAATCTAAATATTATCTAGGCACCCCAATGTTGAAAAAAATATTGTTCTGCGTATAATCTGTCAGAGAAAATATACAATGCCCTTTTCTACTCTGTTTTGTAGTATATACACCAACTCATTATGCTCTTTCATGTAAAACACAAAAATTCAAATTTTACCCGAATTGAAAATATCTAAATATCATCTAGGCACAGTAACGTTAAAAACAAAATTGCTCTGAATATAATCTGTCAGAAAAAGTATACAATGCCCTATTCTACTCTGTTTTGTAGTATATACACCAACTCAATATGCTCTCTCATGTAAAATACCGAAATTCAATATTTAAACGAATCGAAATGAATCTAAATATTATCTAGGCGTCCCAATGTTGAAAAAAAAATTACTTTGAATATAATTTGTCAGAAAAAATACACAATGCCCTATTCTACTCTGTTTTGGAGGATATACACCAACTCCGTATGCTCTCTCATGTAAAATAAAATAATTCTATATTTAAACGAATCAAAAAATATAAATATTATCGAGGCACCCCAATGATACAAACAAAACTGCTCTGAATATAATTTGCCATAAAAAATATACAATGCCCTATTCTACTTCGTTTTGGAGTATATACACCAACTCCATATGCTCTCTCATGTAAAATAGAGAAATTCCATATTTATTCTAATCGAAAAAAATCTAAATACTATCTAGTCACTTCAGTGTTAAAAGCAAAATATCTCTGAATATAATCTGTCAGAAAAAATATACAATGCCCTTTTCTACTCTGTTTTGGAGTATATACACCAACTTCATATGCTCTCTCATGTAAAATACAGAAATTCCTTATTTAAGCAAATCAAAAAAATGTAAATACAATCTAGGCACCCCAATGTTAAAAGCAACATTGCTGTGAATATAATCTGTCAAAAAAAATATACAATGCCCTTTTCTACTCTGTTTTGGAGTATTTACACCAACTAAATATGCTCTCTCATGTAAAATACAGACATTCTAATATTACGCGAATCGAAAAAAATCTAAATAATATCTAGGTGGCCCATAGTTCAAAGAAAAAGTCTCTGAATATAGTCTGTTAGAAAAAATATACAGTGCCTTATTCTACTCTGTTTTGTAGTATATACACCAACTCAGTATGCTCTCTCATGTAAAATACAGAAATGATAATTTTACTGAAATCGAAGAAATCTTAATATTATCTAGGCACCCCAATGTTAAAAAACAAAATAGCTATGAATGTAATCTGTCAGAAAAAATATACAATGCCCTATTCTACTCTGTTTTGGAGTATTTACACCATCTACATATGCAATCTCATGTAAAATACAAAAATTCTAGATTTAAGCGAATTGAAAAAATTCTAAATATTATCTAGACACCCGAATGTTAAAAACAAATTACTCTGAATATAATCTGTCAGAAATAATATACAATGCCTTATTCTACTGTGTTTTGGAGTATATACCTTAACTCCATATGGTCTCTCACGTAAAATACAGAAATTCGATATCTAAGCAAATCGAAAAAAATCTAAGTATTATCTAGGCACCCCATTGTTAAAAGCAAAATTGCTCTGAATATAATCTGTCAGAAAAAATATACAATGCCCTTTTCTACTCTGTTTTGTAGTATATACAGCAACTCAATATGCTCTCTCCTGTAAAATACCGACATTCTAATTTTACGCGAATCGAAAAAAATCTAAAAAATATTTAGGTGCCCCAAAGTTAAAAGAAAATGGCTCCGAATATAGTCTGTTAAACAAAATATACAATGCCTTATTCTACTCTGTTTTGGAGTGTATACACAAACTCAGTATGCTCGCTCATGTAAAATACCGAAATTCTAATTTAACGTTAATCGCAAAAAATATAAATATTATCTAGGCTCCCCAATGTTAAAAACAAATTGCTCTGAATATAATCTGTCAGAAAAAGTATACAATGCCCTCTTCTATTCTGTTTTGGAGTATATACACCCACTCCATATACTTTTTCATGTAAAATAAAGAAAGTCTATATTTAAGCAAATCAACATAAATCTAAATATTATCTAGGCACCCGAATGGTAAAAACAAAATTGCTCTGAATATAATCCGTCAGACTAAACGTACAGTGCCCTTTTCTACTCTGTTTTGTAGTATATACACCAACTCCATATGCTCTCTCATGTAAAATACCAATATTCAAATTTTTCAGGAATCAAAAAAAATCTAAATAACATCTAGAAACCCCAAAGTTAAAAGAAAATGGTTATGCATTTAGTCAGTTATAAAAAATAATCAATGCCTTATTCTACTCTGTTTTGGAGTATATACACCAACTCAGTTTGCTCTCCCATGTAAAATACAGACATTCTAATTTTATCCAAATCGAAAGAATCTCAATATTATCTAGGCACCCCAATGTTAAAAACAAAATGGCTCTGAATATAATCTGTGAGAATAAATATACAATGCCTTACTCTAATCTGTTTTGGAGTATATACACCAAATCCATGTGCTCTGTCATGTAAAATACAGAAATTGTATATTTAAGTGAATCGAAAAAAATCTAAATATTAACTTGGCACCCCAATGATAAAAACAAAATTGCTCTGAATATAATCTTTCAGAAAAAATATACAATGCCCTGTTCTACTCTCTTTAGGAGTATATACATCAACTCCATATGCTCTCTCATGTAAAATAGAGAAATTCTATATTGAAGCGAATCGAAAAAAATCTAAATATTATCTAGACACCCCAATGTTAAAAGCAAAATTGCTCTGAATATAATCTGTCAGAAAAATTATACAATGCCTTTTCCTACTCTGTTTTGTTGTATATACACCAACTCATTATGCTCTCTCATGTAACATACAGAAATTCTAATTTTAACCGAATCGAGAAAATCTAAATGTTATCTACGCACCCCAATGGTTAGATCAAAATTTCTCTGAATATAATCTGTCAGAAAAAATATACAATACCCTATTCTACTTTGTTTTTGAGTATATACACCAACTCAGTGTGCTCTCTCATGTAAAATACAGAAATTCTATAGTTTAGCAAATCGAAAAAAATCTGAATATTATATAGGCAACGCAATGTTAATAGCAAAATTGCTGTAAAAATAATCTGTCAAAAAATATACACAATGCCCTTTTCTACTATGTTTTGGAGTATATACACCAATTCAATATGCTCTCTCATGTAAAATACCGAAATTCTAATTTTACGCAAATCTAAAAAAAACTAAATAATATCTAGGCGCCCAAAAAAGAAAAAAAAATGGCTCTGAATATATTCTGTTAGAAAAAATATACAATGCCTTATTCTACTCTGTTTTGTAGTGTATACACCAGCTCACAATGCTCTCTCATGTAAAATACAGAAATTCTAATATTACCCGAATTGAAAAAATCTAAATATTATCTAGGCACCTCAAAGATGAAAACAAATTGCTCTGAATATATTCTGTCAGAAAAAATATACAATGCCCTATTCTACTCTGTTTTGGAGTATATACACCAACTCCATATACTCTCTCATGTAAAATACAGAAATTCTATATTTAACCGAATCGAAAAAAATCTAAATATTATCTAAGCATTCCAATACTAAAAGCAAAAATGCTCTGAATATAATCTGTCATAAAAATATACAATGCCCTATTCTACTTTGTTTTAGAGTATATAAACACACTCAATATGCTCTCTCATGTAAAATATCGAAATTATAAATTACGCGAATCGAAAATAATCTAAATAATATCTAGGCACCCCTAAGTAAAATGAAAATGGCTCTGAATATATACTGTTAGAAAAAATATACAATGCCTTATTCTACGCTGTTGTGGACAATATACACCAACTCACTATGCTCTCTCATGTAAAATACCAAAATTCTAATTTTACGTGAATCGAGAAAAACCTAAATAATATCTAGGTGCTCCAAAGTTAAGAGAAAATGGCTCTGAATATAGTCTGTTAAAATAAATATACAATGCCTTATTCTACTCTATTTTGGAGTATATACACCAACTCCATATGCTCTCTCATGTGAAATACAGAAATTCTATATTTCAGCTTATCGAAAAAAATCTAAATATTATCTAGTACCCCTATGTCAAAAGCAAAATTGCTCTGAATATATTCTGTCAGAAAAAATATACAATGCCCTATTCTACTCTGTTTTGGAGTATATACACCAACCCAATATGCTCTTTCATGTAAAATATCGAAATTCTAATTTTACATGAATCGAAGAAAATCTAAATAATATCTAGGCGCCCCAAAGTTTAAAGAAAATGGCTCTGAATATACTCTGTTAGAAAATATACAAAGCCTTATTCTACCCTTTTTCGTAGTATATACACCAACTCAGTAAGCTCTCTCATGTAAAATAAAGAAATTCTAATTTTACATGAATTGAAATAAATCTAAATATTATCTAGGCACCCGAATGTTAAAAGCAAAGTTGCTCTGAAAATAATCTGTCAGAAAAAATATACAATGCCCATTTCTACACTGTTTTGGCGTATATACACACACTCAATATGCTCTCTCTTGTAAAATACCGAAATTCTAATTTTACGTGAATCGAAAATAATCTATATAATATCGAGGTGCCTCAAAGTTAAATAAAAATAGCTCTGTACATAGTGTGTCTTAATAAATATACAATGCCTTATTCTACGCTCTTTTGGAGTATATACACCAACTCAGTGTGCTCTCTCATGTAAAATACCGAAATTCTATATTTAAGTGAATCGAAAAAAATCTAAGTATTATCTAGGCACCACAAGGTTAAAAGAAAATGGCTTCGAATATAGTCTGTTAGAAAAAATATACAATGCCTTATTCTACTCTGTTTTGGGGTATATAAACCAACTCAGTATGCTCTCTCATGTAAAATAATAAAATTCTATATTAAAGTGAATCAAAATAAATCTAAATATTATTTAGGCACCCCAATGTTAAAAGCAAAATTGCTCTGAATATAATCTGTAAGAAAAAATATACAATGCACTTTTCTACTTAGTTTGTTGTATATACACCAACTCAATATGCTCTGTCATTTAAAATACCGAAATTCAAATTTTACGTGAATCGAAAAGATCTAAATAATATCTAGGCACCCCAAAGTTAAAAGAAAATGACTCTGGCTATAGTCTGTTAGAAAAAAGATACAATGCCGTATTCTACTCTGTTTTGGATTATATACACCAACTAAGTATGCTCTTTCATGTAAAATAATGAAATTCTAATTTTACGTGAATAGCAAAAAATCTAAATATCATCTAGGCTCCCCAATGTAAACAGCAATATTACTCTGAATATAATCTGTCAGAAAAAATATACAATGCCCTATTCTACCCTGTTTTGGAGTATATAAAACAACTCAGTGTGCTCTTTCATGTAAAATACCGAAATTCTAATTTTACGTGAATTGAAAAAAATCTAAATATTCTCTAGGCACCCCAAAGTTAAAAACAAAATTGCTCTGAATATTATATGTTAGAGAAAATATACAATGCCCTATTCTACTTTGTTTTGGAGTATATACACAAACTCAGTATGCTCTCTCATGTAAAATACCGAAATTCTAAATTTACATAAATCGCAAAAAATCGAAATATTACCTAGGCACCACAATGTTAACAGCAAAATTTCTCTGAATTTAATCTGTCAGAAAAAATATACAGTGCCCTTTCGTACTCTTTTTTGTAGTATATACACCAACTCAATATGCTCTCTCATGTAACGTACAGAAATCCTAATTTTACCCGAATTGAAAAAATCTAAATATTATCTAGGCACTTCAATGTTAAAAACAAAATTACTCTGAATATACTCTGTAAGAGAAAATATACAATGCCCTATTCTACATTGTTTTGTAATATATACACCAACTCAATATGCTCCCTAAAGTAAAATACCGAAATTCTAATTTTACGTGAATCGAAATAAATCTATATAATATGTAGGTGCCCGAAAGTTAAAAGAAAATGGCTCTAAATATAGTCTGTTAGAAAAAAAAGACATTGGCTTATTCTACTTTGTTTTGGAGTATATAAACCAACTCAGTATGCTCTCTTATGTAAAAGACCAAAATTCTAAATTTATGTGAATCGAAAAAAATCTAAATATTATCTATGCACCCGAATGTCAAAAGTGATATTGCTCTGAAAATACTGTCAGAAAAAATATACAATGCCATTTTCTACTTTGTTTTGGAGTATATACACTAACTCTATATGCTCTCTCATGTAAAATACAGAAATTCTAATTTTACGCGATTTGAAAAAAATCTAAATTATATCTAGGAGTTCCGAACTTAAAAGAAAATGGCTCTGAATATAGTCTGTTAGAAAAAAATATACAATGCCCTATTCTACTTTGTTTTAAAGTATATACACCAACTCAGAAGGGTCTCTCATGTAAAATACAGAAATTCAAATTTTATGCGAATCGAATTAAATCTAAATAATATCTAGGCGCCCCAAAGTTAAAAGAAAATGGCTCTGAATACCGTCTGTTAGAAAAAATATATAATGCCCTTTCTACTCTGCTTTGGAGTATATACACCAACTCAATATGCTCTCTCATGTAAAATACCGAAATTCTAATTTTACGCGAATCGAAAGAAATAGAAATAATATCTAGGTGCCCCAAATTTAAAATAAAATGGCGCTGAATATAATCTGTTAGAAAAAATATAAAATGCCTTATTCTACTCTGTTTTGGAGTATATACACCAACTCAGTATGCTCTCTCATATAAAATACCAAAATTCTAATTTTACGTTAATCGAAAAAAATCTAAATATTATCTAGTCACCGCTATGTTGAAAACAAAATTCCTTTGAATAAAATCTGTCAGAAAAAATATACAATGCCCTATTCTACTCTGTTTTGTAGTATATACACCAACTCAATATGCTCTCTCATGTAAAATACAGAAATTCTAATTTTACGCCAATCGAAAAAAATCTGAAAAATATCTAGACGCCTGAAAGTTAAAAGAAAATGGCTCTGAATATAGTCTGTTAGGAAAAATATAGAATGCCTTATTCTAATGTGTTTTGGAGTATATACACCAACACAATGTGCTCTCTCATGTAAAATACCGAAATTCTAATTTTATGGGAATCCAAAAAAATCTAAATAATAACCAAGTGCGCCAAAGTTAAAAGAAAATGGCTCTGAATATAATCTGTTAGAAAAAATGTACAATGCCATATTCTAATCTGTCTTGAAGTATATACACCGACTCAGTATGCTCTCTCATGTAAAATAGAAAAATTCTAATTTTACCCGAATCGAAAAAATCTAAATATTGTCTAGAAACCCCAATGTTAAAAACAAAATTGCTCCGAATATAGTCTGTCAGAAAAAATATAAAATGCCCTATTCTACTCTTTTTTGGAGTATATACACCAACTCCATATGCTCTCTAATGTAAAATACTGAAATTTTATATTTAAGCGAATCGAAAATAACCTAAATATTATCTAGGCACCCCAATGTTAAAAAGAAAATTGCTATGAATATACTCTTTCAGAAATAATATACAATGCCCTATTCTACTTTGTTTTGGAGTATATACACCAACTAGATATGCTCTGTCATTTGAAATACAGAAATTCTCTATTTAAGCAAATAGAAAAAAACCTAAATATAATAAAGGCACCCCAATATTAAAAGCAAAATTGCTCTTAATAAAATCTGTCAGAAAATATATAGAATGACCTATTCTAGTCTTTTTTAGAGTATATACACCAACTCAGTATGCTCTCTCATGTAAAATATTGAAATTCTAATTTTACGCGAATCGAAAACAATCTAAATAATATCTAGGCTCTCCAAAGTTAAAAGAAAATGGCTCTGAATGTAGTCTGTTAGAAAAAATAAACAATGCCTTATTCTACTCTGTCTTGAAGTATATACACCAGCTCACAATGCTCTCTCATGTAAAATACAGAAATTCTAATATTAACCGAATCGAAAAAATCTAAATATTATGTAGGCACCTCAAAGATGAACACAAAATTGCTCTGAATATATTCTGTCAGAAAAAATATACAATGCCCTTTTCTACTCTGTTTTGGAGTATATACACCAACTCAATATGCTCTCTCATGTAAAATACCGAAATTCTAATTTTACACGATTCGAAAAAAATCTAAATTATATCGAAAAGGCCCAAACATAAAAGAAAATGGCTCTGAATATAGTCCGTTAAAAAAAATATACAATGCCTTATTCTACTTTGTTTTGGAGTATATACACCAACTCAGTATGCTCTCTCATGTAAAATACCGAAATTCTAATTTTCCCTGAATTGGAAAAAATCTAAAGATTATCTAGACACCCCAATGTTAAAAACAAAACTTTTCTGAATATAATCTGCCAGAAAATATATATAATACCCTATTCTACTCTGTTTCGGGGTATATACAACAACTCCAGATGCTCTCTTTTGTAAAATACCGAAATTCTAACTTTACCCGAATCGAAAAAAATCTAAATAATATTTATTTTCCCCAAAGTTAAAAGAAAATGGCTCTGAATATAGTCTGTAAGAAAAAATATACAATGCCTTATTCTACTATGTTTTGGAGTATATACACAAACTCAGTAGGCTCTTTCATGTAAAATACCGTAATTTTAATTTTATGCGAATCAAATAAAATCTAAGTAATATCTAGGCACCTTAAAGTTAAAAGAAAATGGCTCTGAATGCAGTCTGTTAGAAAAAATATATAACGCCCATTTCAACTCTGTTTTGGAGTATATACACCAACTCTATATGCTCTCTCATGTAAAATACGAAAATTGTAATTTTATGTGAATCGAAAAGGATCTAAATAATTTCTGGGCGCCTCAAAGTTAAAAGAAAATGGCTCTGAATATAGTCTGTTAGAAAAAATATACAATGTCTTATTCTACACTGTTTTGGAGTATATACACCAACTCAGTATGCTCTCTCATGTAAAATACAGAAATTCTAATTTTACCCGAATCAAAAAAATCTACATATTATCTAGTCACCCCAATGTTAAAAACAAAATTGCTCTGAATATAATCTGTCAAAAAAAATATACAATGCCCTTTTCTACTCTGTTTTAAAGTATATACACCAACTCCATATACTCTCTCATGTAAAATACAGAACTTCTATATCTAAGCGAATCTAAAAATATCCTAATATTATCTAGGAAACCCAATGTTAAAAACAAATTTGCTCTGAATATAGTCTGTCAGAAAAAATATGCAATGCCTTCTTATACCCTGTTTTGGAGTATATACACCAACTCCATATGCTCTCTCATGTAAAATAGAGAAATTCTATATTTAAGCAAATCGATAAAAATCTAAATATAATCTAGGAACCCCAATGTTAAAAGCAAAATTGCTCTTAATATAATCTCTCAGAAAAAATATACAATGCCCTATTCTACTTTGTTTTTGACTATATACACCAACTCAGTATGCTCTCTCATGTAAAATACCGAAATTCTAATTTTACAGAAATCGAAAAAAATCTGTATAATATCTAGTTGCTCCAAAGTTAAAAGAAAATGGCTCTAAATATAGTCTGTTAGAAAAAATATACAATGCCTTATTCTACTCTGTTTTAAAGAATATACACCAACTCAGTATGCTCTCTCATGTAAAATACAGAATTCATAAATTACGTGAATCAAATATTCTAAATAATATCTAGGCGCCCCAAAGTTAAAAGAAAATGGCTCTGAATATAATTTGTCAGAAAAAATATACAATTCCCTTTTCTACTGTGTTTTGTAGTATATAAACAAACTCAATATGCTCTCTCCTGTTAAATACAGAAATTCTAATTTTACGTGAATCGAAAAACACCTAAATATTATCTAGGCACCCCAATGTTAAAAGCAAATTGCTCTGAATACAATCTGTCCGAAGAAATATACAATGTGCTATTCTATTGCGTTTTCGAGTATATACACCAACTTCATATGCTCTCTCACGTAAAATACCGAAATTCCAATTTTACGCGAATTGAAAAAAATCTAAATAATATCTAGGCGCCCCAAAGTTGAAAGAAAATGGCTCTGAATATAGTCTGTTAGAAAAATTATACAATGCCTTATTCTACTCTGATTTGGAGTATATATACCAACTCTGTATGCTCTCTCATGTAAAATACTGAAATTATAATTTTCCGCGAATCGAAAAAATCTAAATATTATCTAGGCACCCCAAGTAAAAAAAAAAATTGTTCTGAATATAATCTGTCAGATAAAATATACAATGCCCTATTCTACTCTGTTTTGGAGTATATACACCAACTCCATATGCTCTCTCATTTAAAATACAAAAAAATTGTATATTTAAGAGAATCAAAAAACATCTAAATATTATCTAGGTACCACAATGATAAAAGCAAAATTGCTCTGAATATAATCTTTGTGAAAAAATATACAATGCCCTTTGCAACTCTGTTCTGGAGTATATACACGAACTCAATATGCTCCCTCATGTAAAATACCGAAATTCTAAATTTATGCAAATCGAAAAAAATCTAAATAATATCTAGGCGCCCAAAAGTTAAAAGAAAATGGCTCTAAATATAGTGTGTTAGCAAAAATATACAATGCCTTATTCTATTCTCTTTTGGAGTATGTACACCAACTCAGTATGCTCTCTCATATAAAATACCAAAAATCTAATTTTACGTGAATTGAATAAAATATAAATATTATCGATGCACTCCAATGTTAAAAGCAAAATTGCTCTAAATATAATCTGTCAGAAAAAATATACAATGCCCTATTCTACTCTGTTTTGGAGTAAATACACCAACACAGTATGCTCTCTCATGTAAAATACAAAAATTATAAATTTACATGGATCGAAAAAAATCTAACTATTATCTAGGCACTCCAATGTTAACAGCAAAATTACTCTGAATATAATCTGTCAGAAAAAATATACAATGCCCTTTTCTACTCTGTTTTGTAGTATATGCATGAACTCAATATGCTGTCTCATGTAAAATACCGAAATTCAAATTTTACGTGAATCGAGAAAAATTTAAATAATATCTAGGCGCCCCAAAGTTTAAAGAAAATGCCTCTGAATATAGTCTGTTAGAAAAAATATACAATGCATTATTCTACTCTGTTTTAAAGTATATACATTAAGTCAGTATGCTCTCTCAAGTAAAATACCGAAATTCAAATTTTATTTGAATCGAAAAAATCTAAATATTATCTAGACACCCTAATGTTAAAAATAATATTGCTCTGAATATAATCTTTCAGAAAAAATAATGCCCTTTGCTACTTTGTTTTGTAGTATATACACCAACTCAGTATGCTGTCTTCTGTAAAATACCGAAATTAAAATTTTAAGTGAATCGAAAAATATCTATCTAATATTTAGGCGCCCCAAAGTTAAAAGAAAATGGCTCTAATAGAGTCTGTTAGAAATATATACAATGTCTTATTCAACTCTGTTTGGGAGTATATACACCAACTCAGTATTCTATCTCATGTAAAATACCGAAATTCTATATTACACAAATCCAAAATAATCTAAATATTATCTAGGCACCCGAATGTTAAAAGCAAAATTTCTCTGAATATACTCTGTCAGAAAAAATATACAATGCTCTTTTCTACGCTGTTTTGTATTATATAAACACACTCAATATGCTCTCTCGTGTAAAATAACGAAATTCTAATTTTACGTGAATCGAAAAAAATCTAAATAATATATACGCGCCTAAAAGTAAAAAGAAATTGGCTCTGAATATACTCTGTTAAATAAAATATACAATGCCCTTTTCTACTCAGTTTTGGAGTATTTACACCAACTCAGTATGCTCTCTCTTGTAAAATAGCGAAATTCTAATTTTACCCGAATCGAAAAAATCTAAATATTTTCTAGGCACCCCAATGCTATAAGCAAAATTGCTCTGCATATAATCTGTCAGAAAAAATATACAAAGCCCTTTTCTACTATGTTTTGTATTATATACACCAACTCAATATGCTCTCCAATGTAAAATACAGAAATTCAAATTTTACGCAAATCGAAAATAATTTAAATAATATCTAGGTTACCGAAAGTTAAAAGAAAATGGCTCTGAATATAGTCTGTTATAAAAAATATACAATGCCTTATTCTACTCTGTTTTGGAATATATACACCAGCTCAGAATGCTCTCTCAGGTTAAATACCGAACTTCTAATTTTACGTGAATTGAAAAAAATCTACATATTATCTAAGCACCCCAATGTTAAAAGCAAAATTGATCTGAATATGATCTGTCAGAAAAAATATACAATGCTTCTTTCTACTCTGTTTTGTAGTATATACACCAACTCAATATGCTCCCTCCTGTTAAATACCGAAATTTTAATTTGACGTGAATTGCAAAAATCTAAATGATATCTAGTCGCCCTAAAGTTAAAGGAAAATGGCTCTGAATATAGTCTGTTATAAAAAATATACAATGCTTTATTCGACTCTGATTTGGAGTATATACACCAACTCAATATGCTCTCTCATGTAAAATACAGAAATTCTAATTTTACCCGAATCAAAAAAATCTAAATATTATCAAGGCACCCCAATGTTAAAAACAAAATTGCTCTGAATATATTCTGTCTGTCGAAATATACAATGCCATATTCTAAGCTGTTTTGGAGTATATACACCAACTCCATACGCTCTCTCATGTAAAATACAGAAATTCTATATTTAACCGAATCGAAACAAATCTAAATATTATCTGGGCACCCCAAAGTTGAAGGCGAAATTGCTCTGAATATCATCGGTCAGAAAAAATATACAATGCCCTATTCTACTCTGTTTTGGGGTATATAGAACAACTCCTATGCTCTATTATGTAAAATACCGAAATTCTTTATTTTAGCGAATCGAAAAAAATCTAAATATTATCTAGGCACCCCAATGTTTAAAACAAAATTGCTCTGAATATTATCTGTCAGAAAAAATATAGAATGCCCTATTCTACTTTGTTTTGGAGTATATACACGAACTCAGTATGCTCTCTCATGTAAAATACTGAAATTCTAATTTTACGCAAATCGAAAAAAATCTCAATAATATCTAGGTGCCCCAAAGTTTAAAGAAAATGGCTCTGAATATAGTCTGCTAGAAAAAATAAACAATGCCTTGTTCTATTCTGTTGTGGAGTGTATACACCAACTCAGTATGCTCTCTCATGTAAAATACAGAAATTCTAATTTTACCCGAATCGAAAAAAATCTAAATATTATCTAGGCACCGAAATGTAAAAACCAGAGTTGCTCTGAATATAATCTGTCAGAAAAAATATACAATGTTCTATTTTACTCTGTTTTGTAGTATATACACCAACACCATATGCTGTCTCAGGTAAAATACTGAAATTCTAATATTAAGGGAATCGAAAAAATATAAATAATATCTAGTCGCCACACAGTTAAAAAAAGGCTGTGTATATAGTCAGTTAGAAAAAATATACAATGCCTTATTCTACTCTGTTTTAGTGAATATACACCAAACCAGTGTGCTCTATCATGTAAAATACCAAAATTCTAATCTTACGCGAATCGAAAAAAATCTAAATAATATCTAGGCGCCCCAAAGTTCGAAAAAAATGTCTAGGAATATACTCTGTTAGATAAAATATACAATGCCTTATTCTACTCTGTTTTGGAGTATATACACCAACTCAGTGTGCTCTCTCATGTAACATACATAAATTTTAATTTTACCCGAATCGAAAAAATCTAAATACTATCTAGGCACCCCAATGTTAAAAACAAAATTTATCTGAATATTATCTGTAAGAGAAAATATACAATGCCCTGTTCTACATTGTTTTTGAGTATATACACCAACTCAGTATGCTCTCTCATGTAAAATACCGAAATTCTAATTTTACGTGAATTGAAAAAAATCAAAATATTATCTAGGCAAACCAATGTTAAAATAAAAATTTCTCTGAATATAATCTGTAAGAAAAAAATATACAATGCCCTTTTCTACTCTGTTTTGTAATATATACACCAACTCAATATTCTCTCTAAAGTCAAATACCGAAATTCTAATTTTACGCGAATCAAAAAGAATCTATATAATATCTAGGTGTCCCTATGTGAAAAGAAAAAGGCTCCAAATATAGTCTGTTAGAAAAAATAGACAATGCCTTATTCTACTTTGTTTTGGAGTATATACACCAACTCGTTATGCTCTCTTATGTAAAATACCAAACTTCTAAATTTACATGAATCGAAAAAGATCTAAATATTATCTATGCACACGAATGTTAAAAGCAAAATTGCTCTGAATATACGTTGTCAAAAAAAATATACAATGCCCTTTTCTACTCTCTTTTGGAGTTTATACACCAACTCAATATGCTCTATCATGTAAGATACCGAAATTCTAATTTTACGTGAATTGAAAAAAATCCAAATGTTATATAGGCACCCCAATATTTAAAACAAAACTGCTCTGAATATAATCTGTCAGAAAAAATATACAACGCCCTATTCTAGTATTTTTTGGAGTATATACACCAACTCCATATGCTCCCTCATGTAAAATTCAGAAATTCTATATTTAAGCGAATCGAAAACAATCTAAATGTTATCTAGCACCCAAATGTTAAAAGCAAAATTGCTCTGAACAGAACCTGTCAGAAAAATATACATTGTTTTTTCTACTCTGTTTTGTAGTATATACACCAACTCAGTACACTCTATCATGTAAAATACAGAAATTCTAATTTTACCCGAAGAGAAAAAATCTAAATATTATCTAGGCACCCCAATGTTAAAAACAAAATTTCTCTGCATATAATGTGTCAGAAAAAATGTACAATGCCCTATTCTACTCTGTTTTGGAGTATATACACCAACTCAGTATGCTCTCTCATGTAAAATACCGAAATTCTAATATTCCGTGAATCGAAATAAATCTAAATATTAACTAGGCACCCGAATGTTAAAAGCAAAATTGCTCTGAATATAATCTGTCAGAAACAGTATACGATGCCCTTTTCTACTCTGTTTTGGAGTATATACACCAAATCAATATGGTCTCTCATGTAAAATACGGAAATCCTAAATTGCGCTAATCGAAAAAAATCTAAATAATATCTAGGCTCCCCAAAGATAAAAGAAAATGGCTCTAATATAGTCTGTTAGAAAAAATATACAATGCCTAATTCTACTCTTTTTTGGAGTATATACAACTACTCAGGATGGTCTCTCATGTAAAATACCGAAATTCTAATTTTACGTGAACCGAAAATAATCTAAATATTATCTAGGAACACCAATGTTAAAAACAAAATTGCTCTGAATATTATCTGGCACAAAAAATATACAATGCCTTATTCTACTCTGTTTTGGAGTATATACACAAACTCCACATGCTCTCTCATGTAAAATAGAGAAATTCAATATTTAAGCGAATCGAAAAAAGTATAAATATTATCTAGGCACCCCAATGTTAAAATAAAACTTGCTCCGAATAAAATCTGTCAGGAAAAATATACAATGCCTTATTCTACTCTGTTTTGGAGTATATATACCAACTCAATATGCTCTCTCATGTAAAATAGCGAAATTCTAATTTTACGCGAATCGAAAAAAATCTAAATAATATCTAGGCACCCCAATGTTAAAAACAAAATTGCTCTGAATATAATCTGTCAGAAAAAGTATACAATGCCTTTAACTACTTTGTTTTGTAGTATATACACCAACTCATGCTCTCTCATGTAAAATACAGAAATTCTAATTTTAACCGAATCCAAAAAATCTAAATATTATATAGGCACCACAATGTGGCTGGCAAAATTGCTCTGAATATAATCTGTCAAAAAAATATACAATGTCCTTTTCTACTATGTTTTGGAGTATATACACCAATTCAATATGCTCTCTCATGTAAAATATCGAAATTCTAATTTTATGCGAATGGAAAACAAACTAAATAATATCTAGGCGCCCCAAAGTTAAAAGGAAATGGATCTGAATATATTCTGTTATAAAAAATATACAATGCCTTATTCTACTCTGTTTTGTAGTGTATACATTAACTTACTATGCTCTCTCATGTAAAATACAGAAATTCTAATTTTACCCGAATCGAAAACATATAAATATTATCTAGGCACCCCAATGATAAAAGCAAAATTGCTCTGAATATAATCTGTCAAAAAAATATACAATGCCCTATTCTACTCTGTTTTGGAGTATATACAACACCTCCATATGCTCTCTCATATAAAATACAAAAATTCTATATATAAGTGAATCGAAAAAAATCTAAATATTATCTAGGCACCCAAATGTTAAAAACAAAATTGCTCTGAATAAAATCTCTCATAAAAAATATACAATGCCTTATTCTACTCTTTTTTGGAGTATATATACCAACTCAATATGCTCTCTCATGTAAAATAGAGAAATTCTAATTTTACGTGAATCAAAAAAAATCTAAATATAATCTAGGCACCCCAATGTAAAAAACAAAATTGCTCTGAATATAATCAGTCAGAAAACGTATACAATGCCTTTTCCTACACTGTTTTGTAGTATATACACCAACTCATGCTCTCTCATGTAAAATACAGAAATTCTAATTTTAACCGAATCCATAAAATCTAAATATTATCTAGGCACCCCAATGTTAAAAACAAAATTTCTCTGAATATAATCTGTCAGAATAAATATACAATTCCCTATTCTACTCTGTTTTGGAGTGTATACTTCAACTCCATAAGCTCTCTCAAGTAAAATACTGAAATTCTAATTTTACGCAAATTGAAACAAATCTAAATAATATTTAGGCACCCCAATGTTAAAAACAAAATTGCTCTGAATATCATCTCTCAGAAAAAATATACAATGACCTATTCTACTCTGTCTTGGAGTATATACACCAACTCCATATGCTCTCTCAATTAAAATACAGATATTCAATATTTCAGCTAATCGAAAAAATCTGAATATTATCTAGGCACCCCAATGTTAATAGCAAAACTGCTCTGAATATAATCTGTCAGATAAAATATACAATGCCCTATTCTACTTTGTTTTGGGTTATATACATTAACTCAATATGCTCTCACATGTAAAATACGGAAATTCTAATTTTATGCGAATCGAAAAAAATCTAAATAATATCTAGGCACCCCAAAGTTAAAAGAAAATGGCTCTGAATATAGTCTGTTAGATAAAATATACAATGCCTTATTCTACTTTGTTTTGGAGTATATACAACAACTCAGTATGCTCTCTCACGTAAAATACAGACATTAAAATTTTACACGAATCAAAAAAATCTAAATATTATCTAGGCACCCCAATGTTAAAACCAAAATTGCTCTGAATATAATCTGTCAGAAAATATATACAATGCCCTATTTTACTCTGTTTTGGATTGTATACACCAACTCCATATGCTCTCTCTTGTAAAGTACAAAAATTCTATATTTAAGCGAATCAAAAAAATCTAATTATCAAGGCACTCCAATATTAACAGCAAAATTTCTCTGAATATAATCTCTCAGAAAAAATATACAATGCCCTTTTCTACTCTGTTTTGTAGCATATACACCACCACAATATTCTATCTCATGTAAAATAGCGAAATTCTAATTTTACGTGAATAGAAAAAAATCTATATAATATCTAGGCCCCCCAAAGTTAAAAAAAAAATGGGCCTGAATATAGTCTGTTAGGGAAAATATACAATGTTTTATTCTACTCTGTTTTGGAGTATATACAACAACTCAGTATACTATGTAATGTAAAATAATGAAATTTTAATTTTACGCGAATCGAAAAAAATCTAAATAATATCTAGGCGCCCCAAAGTTAAAAGAAAATGGCTCTGAATGTAGTCTGTTAGAAACAATATACAGTGCCTTATTCTCCTCTGTTTTGGAGTATATAAACCAAGTCAGTATGCTCTCTCATGTAAAATACAGAAATTCAATATTTAAGCGAATCGAAAAAAATCTAAATATTATATATGCACCCCAATATTAAAAGCAAAATGGCCCTCAATATAACCTGTCAAAAAAATATACAATGCCCGTTTCTACTCTGTTTTGTATTATATACATCAAGTCAATATGCCTTCTGATGTAAAATACCGAAATTCGAATTTTACGCAAATCGAAATAATCTAAATAATATCTTGGCACCCCAACGTTAAAAGAAAAGGGCTCTGAATATAGTCTGTTAGAAGAAATATACAATGCCTTATTCTACTGTGTTTTGCAGTATATACAGCAACTCAGTATGCTCTCTCATGGAGAATACCATAATTTTAAATTGACGTGAATCGAAAAAATCTAAATATTATCTATGCACCCGAATTTTAAAAGCAAAATTGCTATGAATATACTCTGTCAGAAAAAATATACAATGCCTTTTTCTACTAAGTTTTGGAGTATATACACCAACTCAACATGCTATCTCATGTAAAATACCAAAACTCTAATCTTATGCGAATCGAAAAAAATCTAAATAATATTTAGGCGCCCCAAGGTTAAAAGAAAATGTCTCTCAATATAGTCTGTTAGAAAAAATATACAATGCCTTATTCTACTCTGTTTTGGAGTATGTACACCAACTCAGTATTCTCTCTCATGTAAAATTCCAATATTCTAAATTTACGTGAATTGAAAAAAATCTAAATATAATCTAGGCACCCCAATGTTAAACACAAAATTGCTCTGAATATAATCTGTCTGAAAAAATATACAATGCCCTATTATACTCTGTTTTGGAGTATATACACCAACTCCATATGCTCGCTCATGTAAAATACAGAAATCCTATATTTAAGCGAATCGAAAAAAATCTGAATATTTTCTAGGCACCCCAATATAAATAGCAAAATTGCTCTGAATATCATCTGTCAGATATAATATACAATGCTTTTTTCTACTCTGTTTTGGAGTATATACATTAACTCAATATGCTCTCTCATGGAAAATACCGAAATTTTTATTTTACGCGAATTGAAAAAAATTTAAATAATATCTAGGCACCTCAAAGTTAAAAGAAAATTGCTCTGAATATAATCTTGTTAGAAAAAATATACAATGCGCTTTTCTACTCTGTTTTGCAGTATATACACGAACTCAACATGCTCTCTCTTGTAAAATACAGGAATTCCAATTTAACCGGAATCGAAAAAATCTAAATATTATCTAGGCACCCCAACGTTATAAACAAAATTACTCTGAATATAATCTGTCAAAAAAATATACAATGCCCTATTCTACTTTGTTTTGGAGTATATAAACCAACTCCATATGCTCTCTCATGTTAAATAGAGAAATTCTATATTTAAGCAAATCGAAAAAATCTAAATAATATCTAGGCTCCCCAAAGTTAAAAGAAAATGGCTCTGAATATAGTCTGGTGGTAAAAATATACAATACCTTATTCTACTCTGTTTTGGAGTATATACACAAACTCAGTATGCTCTCTCATGTGAAATACGGAAATTCTAATTTTACCCTACCGAAAAAATCTACTTGTTATCTAGGCACTCCAATGTTAAAAACAAAATTACTCTGAATATAATCTCTCAGAAAAAATATACAATGCCCTATTCTACTCCGTTTTGGAGTATATACCTCAACTCCATATGCTCTCTCATGTAAAATACAGAAATTCTATATTTAAGCGAATCGAAAAAAATCTAAATATTATCTAGGCATCCCAATGTTTAAAGCAAAATTGCTCTGAATACAATCTGTCAGCAAAATATACAATGCCCTATTCCACTACGTTTTGGAGTATATAAACCAAATCCATATGCTCTCTCATGTAAAATACAGAAATCCTATATTTAAGTGAATCGAAAATAAATCTAAATATTATCTAGGCACCCTAATGTTAAAAGCAAAACTGGTGTGAATATAATCTGTCAAAAAAATATACAATGCCCTCTTCTACTCTGTTTTATAGTATTACACCAGCTGAGTATTCTCTCTCATGTAAAATATCGACATTCAAATTTTACGTGTATCGAATAAAATCTAAATATTATCTAGGCACCCGAATGTCATAAGCAAAATTGCTCTGAATATAATCTGTCAGAAAAAATATACAATGGCCTTTTCTACTCTGTTTTGTGGTATATACACCAACCCCATATACTCTCTCATGTAAAATAAAGAAATTCTACATTTAACTGAATCAAAAAAAAAATCTAAATATTCTCTAGGCAATCCAATGTTGAAAGAAAAATTGCTCTGAATATAATCTGTCAGAAAAAATGTACAATGTTGTATTCTACTTTGTTTTGGAGTATTTAAACCCACTCAATATGCTCTCTCATGTAAAATATCGAAATTATAATTTTACGCGAATCGAAAAAAATCTAAATAATATCTAAGCGCCCCTAAGTTAAAGGAAAATGGCTCTGAATAAAGTCTGTTAGAAAAAATATACAATGCCTTATTCTACTCTGTTTTAGAGAATATACACCAACTCAATATGCTCTCTCATGTAAAATTCAGAAATTCTATATTTAAGCAAATTGAAAACAATCTAAATGTTATCTAGCACCCAAATGTTAAAAGCAAAATTGCTCTGAACATAACCTGTCAGAAAAATATACATTGTTTTTTCTACTCTGTTTTGTAGTATATACACCAACTCAGTACGCTCTATCATGTAAAATACAGAAATTCTAATTTTACCCAAAGAGAAAAAATCTAAATATTATCTAGGCACCCCAATGTCAAAAACAAAATTGCTCTGCATATAATGTGTCAGAAAAAATATACAATGCCCTATTCTACTCTGTTTTGGAGTATATACACCAACTCAGTATGCTCTCTCATGTAAAATACCGAAATTCTCATATTCCGTGAATCGAAATAAATGTAAATATTAACTAGGCACCCGAATGTTAAAAGCAAAATTCCTCTGAATATAATCTGTCAGAAACAGTATACGATGCCCTTTTCTACTCTGTTTTGGAATATATACACCAAATCAATATGGTCTCTCATGTAAAATACCGAAATCCTAAATTGTGCTAATCAAAAAAAATCTAAATAATATCTAGTCGCCCAAAAGATAAAAGAAAATGGCTCTAATATAGTCTTTTAGAAAAAATACACAATGCCTAATTCTACTCTTTTTTGGAGTATATACAACTACTCTGTATGGTCTCTCATGTAAAATACCGAAATTCTAATTTTACGTGAACCGAAAATAATCTAAATATTATCTAGGAACACCAATGTTAAAAACAAAATTGCTCTGAATATAATCTGGCACAAAGAATATACAATGCCTTATTCTACTCTGTTTTGGAGTATATACACCAACTCCACATGCTCTCTCATGTAAAATAGAGAAATTCAATATTTAAGCGAATCGAAAAAAATATAAATATTATTTAGGAACCCCAATGTTAAAATCAAACTTGCTCTGAATAAAATCTGTCAGGAAAAATATACAATGCCTTATTCTACTCTGTTTTGGAGTATATATACCAACTCAATATGCTCTCTCATGTAAAATAGCGAAATTCTAATTTTACGTGAATCGAAAAAAATCTAAATAATATCTACCCACCCCAAACTTAAAAGAAAATGGCTCTGAATATAATCTGTTAGAAAAGATAAACAATGCCTTATTCTACTCTATTTTGGAGTATATAAATCTACTCAGTGTGCTCTATCATGTAAAATACAGAAATTCTAATTTTAACCGAATCCAAAAAGTCTAAATATTATCTAGGCACCCCAATGTTAATAACAAAATTTCTCTGAATATAATCTGTCAGAAAAAATATACAATGCCCTACTCTACTTTGTTTTTGAGTATATAGATCAACTCAGTGTGCTCTCTCATGTAAAATGCAGAAATACTATATTTTAGCAAATCGAAAAAATCTGAATATTATATAGGCACCGTAATGTTAATAGTAAAATTGCTCTGAATATAATATCTCAAAAAAATATACAATGCCCTTTTCTACTATGTTTTGGAGTATATACACCAATTCAATATGCTCTCTCATGTAAAATACCAATATTCTAATTTTATGCAAATGGAAAAAAAACTAAATAATATCTAGGCGCCCCAAAGTTAAAAGAAAATGGCTCTGAATATATTCTGTTATAAAAAATATACAATGCCTTAATGTCCTCTGTTTTGTAGTGTATTCACCAGTTCACTATGCTCTCTCATGTAAAATACATACATTCTAATTTTACCCGAATCGAAAACATCTAAATAGTATCTAGGCACCCCAATGATAAAAACAAAATTGCTCTGAATATAATCTGTCAGAAAAAATATACAATTCCCTATTATACTCTGTTTTGGAGTATATACACCAACTCAGTATGCTCTCTCATGTAAAATAAAGAAATTCCATATTTAAGCAAATCGAAAAAAAATAAAAAATTATCTAGGCACCCCAATGTTAAAAGCAATGTTGTTCTGAATATATTCTGTCAGAAAGAATATACAATGCCCTATTATACTTTTTTTTGTAGTATATACACCAACTCAGTATGCTCTCTTTTGTAAAATAACGAAATTCTAATTTTTCCTTAATCGAAATAAATCTAAATATTATCTAGGCACCCGAATGTTAAAAGCAAAATTGCTATGAAAATAATCTCTCAGAAAAAATATACAGGGCCCATTTCTACTCTGTTTTAGAGTATATACACCAACTCAATATGCTCTCTCATGTAAAATACCGAAATTCAATTTTACATGAATAGAAAAAAATCTAAATAATATCTAGGCACCCCAAAGTTAAATAAAAATTGCTCTGAATATAGTCTGTTAGAAAAAATATACAATGCCTTATTCTACGCGGTTTTGGAGTATATGCACCAACTCAGTATGCTCTCTCATGTAAAATGGAGAAATCATATATTTAAGCGAATCGAATAAAATCTGAATATTATCTAGGCACACCAATGTTAAAAACAAAATTTCTCTGAATATAATCTGTGAGAAAAAAATATACAATGGCCTTTTCTACTCTGTTTTGTGGTATATACACCAACCCCATATACTCTCTCATGTAAAATAAAGAAATTCTATATTTAACCGAATCAAAAAAAAATCTAAATATTATCGAGGCAATCCAATGTTGAAAGCAAAATTGCTCTGAATATAATCTGTCAGAAAAAATATACAATAGCCTTTTCTACTCTGTTTTGTGGTATATACACCAACCCCATATACTCTCTCATGCAAAATAAAAAAAATCTATATTTAACCGAATCAAAAAAAAAATCTAAATATTATCTAGGCAATCCAATGTTGAAAGCAAAATTGCTCTGAATATAATCTGTCAGAAAAAATATACAATGTTGTATTCTACTTTGTTTTGGAGTATTTAAACCCACACAGTATGCTCTCTCATGTAAAATATTGAAATTATAATTTTACGCGTATCGAAAAAAATCTAAATAATATCTAAGCGCCCCTAAGTTAAAAGAAAATGGCTCTGAATAAAGTCTGTTAGAAAAAATATACAAAGACTTATTCAACGCTGTTTTAGAATATGTACACCAACTCAGTATGCTCTCTCATGTAAAATACAAAAATTCTAATTTTACGTAAATCGAGAAAAATCTAAATAATATCTAGGCGCCTCAAAGTTAAAAGAAAATGGCTCTGAATATAGTCTGTTAGAAAAAATATACAATGCCTTATTCTACGCTGTTTTGGACTATATACACCAACTCAGTATGCTCTCTCATGTAAAATACCGAAATTATAATCTTACGTGAATCAAGAAAATCTAAATAATATCTAGGCGCCCCAAGTTAAAAGAAAATGGCTCTGAATATAGTCTGTTAGAATAAATATAGAATGCCTTATTCTACTCTGTTTTGGAGTATATACACCAACTCAATATGCTCTCTCATGTAAAATAACGAAATTCAAAGTTTACGTGAATGCAAAAAAATCTAAATATTATCTAGGCACCACAATGATACAAACAAAATTGCTCTGAATATAATCTGTGAGAAAAAATATACAATGCCCTCTTCTACTCTGTTTTGCAGTATATAGACCAACTCCATATGCTCTCTCATGTAAAATACCGAAATTCTTAATTTACGTTAATCGGGAAATATCTAAATATTATCTAGGCACCCTAATATTAAAAGCAAAATTGCTCTGAATGTAATCTGCCAGAAAAAATATTCAATGCCCTATTCTACCTTGTTTCGGGGTATCTAAGCAAACTCAATATGCTCTCTCACACAAAATACCGACATTCTAATTTTACGTGAATCGAAAAATATCTAAATAATATCTAGGCGCCCCACAGTTAAATGAAAATAGCTCTGAATATAGTCTGTTAGAAAAAATATACAATGCCTTAATCTACGTGGTTTTGGAGTATATACACAAACTCTGTATGCTCTCTTATGTAAAATACAGAAATTGTTTATTTAAGCGAATCGAAAAAACTCTGAATATTATCGGGGCACCCCAATGTTAAAAACAAAATTGATCTGAACATAATCTGTCAGAAAAAAATATACAATGCCCAATTCTACTCTGTTTTGGAGTATATCCGCCAGCTCCATATGCTCTCTCATGTAAAATACAGAAATTCTTTATTTAAGCGAATCGAAAAAACTCTAAATATTATCTAGGCACCCCAATGTTAAAATCAAAATTGCTCTGAATATAATTTGTCATAAAAAATATACAATGCCCTTTTCTACTCTGTTTTGTAGTATATACACCAACTCAATATGCTCTCTCAGGTAAAATAAAAAAATTATAATTTTACGCGAATCGAAAAATATCTAAATAATATCTAGGCGTGCCAAAGTTTAAAGAAAATGACTCTGACTATACTCTGTGAGAAACTATATAGAATGCCTTATTCTACTCAGTTTTGGGGTATATACACCAACTCAATATGCTCTCTCAGGTAAAATACAGAATTTATAATTTTACCCGAATCGAAAAAATCTAAATATTATGTAGGCACCCCAATGTTAAAAACAAAATTTCTCTAAATATAATCTTTCAGAAAAAATATACAATGCCCTATTCTACTCTGTTTTGGATTGTATACACCAACTTCATATGCTCTCTCTTGTAAAATACAGAAATTCTATATTTAAGCAAATCGAAAAAAATCTAAATATTATCAAGGTACCCCAATGTCAAAAGCAAAATAACTCTGAATATAATCTGTCAGAAAAAATATACAATGCCCTTTTCTACTCTGTTTTGTAGTACATACAGCAACTCAATGTGCTCTCTCATGTAAAATACAGAAATACAAATTTTACGTGAATCGAGAAAAATCTATATAATATCTAGGCGCCCCAAAGTGAAAAGAAAATGGCTCTGAATATAGTCTGTTAGAAAAAAATATACAATGCCTTATTCTACTCTGTTTTAGAGTATATACACCAACTCAGTATGCTCTCTCATATAAAATACAGAAATTCTAAATTTGTGTGAATTGAAAAAAATCTAAATATTATCTAGGCACCCAATGTCATAATCAAAATTGCTCTGAATATAATCTATCAGAAAAAATATACAATGTCCTCTTCTACTCTGTTTTGGAGTATATACACCAAGTCAATATGCTTTCTCATATAAAATACAAAAATTCTAATATTACACGAATCGAAAAAAATCTAAATAATATCGATGCGCCCCAAAGTTAAAAAAAAATGGCTCTGAATATAGTCTGTTAGAATAAATATACAATACCTTATTCTACTTTGTTTTGGAGTATATACACAAACTCACTACGCTCTCTCATGTAAAATACCGAAATTCTAATTTTACGTGAATCGAAAAAAATCTAAATATTATCTAGGCACACCAATGTTAAAAAAAAATTGCTCTAAATATAATCTGTCAGAAAAAATATACAATGCCCTATTCTAGTCTGTTTTGGAGTATATACACCAGCTTTATATTCTCTCTAATGTAAAATACAGAAATTCTATATTTAAGCAAATCGAAAAAAATCTATATATTATCTAGTCACCCCAATGTTAACAGCAAAATTGCTCTGAATTTTATCTGTCACAGAAAATATACAATGCCCTTTTCTACTCTCTTTTGTATTATATACAACAACGCAATACGCTCTATCACGTAAAATACAGAAATTCTAATTTTATCCTAATCGAAAAAAACTAAATATTATCGATTCACCCCAATGTTAAAAACAAAATTGCTCTGAATATAATCTGTCAGAAAAAATATACAATGCCCTATTCTACTCTGTTTTGGAGTATATACACCAACTCCATATGCTCTCTCATATAAAATACAGAAATTCTATATTTAAGCGAATCGACAAAAATCTAAATTTTATCTAGGCACCCCAATGATGAAAACAAAATTGTTCTGAATATAACATGTCAGAAAAAATATACAACGCCCTTTTCTACTCTGTTTTGTAGTATATACAAGAACTCAGTATGCTCTCTCATGTAAAATACAGAAATTCTAATTTTACCCGAATTGAAAACATGTAAATACTATATAGGCACCCTAATGATAAAAACTAAATTGTTCTGAATATAATCTGTAATAAAAAATATACAATGCCCTATTCTACTCTGTTTTGGAGTATATACACCAACTCAGTATGCTCTCTAAAGTAAAATACCGAAATTCTAATTTTACGTGAATAGAAAGAAATCTAAATATTATCTAGGCACCCCACTGTTAAAAGCAAAATTGCTCGGAATAAAATCTGTCAGAAAAAATACACAATGCCCTTTTCTAATCTGTTTTGGAGTATATACAACACCTCAATATGCTTTCTCATGGAAAATACCAAAATTCAAATTTTACGTGCATCGAAAAATATCTAAATAATATCTAGGCGCCCCAAAGTTAAAAGAAAATGGCTCTGAATATAGTCTGTTAGAAAAAATATACAATGCCTTATTCTACTCTGATTTGGAGTATATATACCAACTCAGTATGCTCTCATGTAAAATAGTGAAATTCTAAATTTACGCGAATGGAAAAAATCTAAATATTATCTAGGCACACCAATTTTAAAAAAAATTGTTCTGAATATAATCTGTCAGATAAAATATACAATGTTCTATTCTACTCTGTTTTGGAGTATATACACCAACTCCATATGCTCTCTCATTTAAAATACAGAAATTGTATATTTAAGTGAATCAAAAATAATCTAAATATTATATAGGCAACCAAATGTTAAAAGCAAAATTGCTCTGAATATAATCTGTCAGAAAAAATATACAATACCATTTTCTACTCTGTTTTGTAGTATATAAACCAACTCAATATGGTCTCATGTAAAATCTTGTTATACTAATTTTACGCAAATTGATAAACATCTAAATAATATCTAGGCGCCCCAAAGTTAAAAGAAAATGGCTCTGAATATAGTCTGTTAGAAAAAATATACAATGTCATTTTCTACTCTGTTTTGTAATATATACAACAATACAATACGCTCTCTCATGTAAAATACAGAAATTCTAATTTTACCCGAATTGAAAAAATCTAATTATTATCTAGGCACCCCAATGTTAAAAACAAAATTTCTCTGAATATAATCTGTCAGAAAAAATATACAATGCCATATTCCACTCTGTTTTAGAGTATATACACCTACTCAGTATGCTCTCTCATGTAAAATACAGAAATTCTAATTTTACGTGAATCGACAAAAATCTAAATATTATCTAAGCACCAGAATGTTGAAAGCAAAATTGCTCTGATTATAATCTGTCAGACAAAATATACAATGCCCTATTCTACTCTGTTTTGGAGTATATACACCAACTCAGTATGCTCTCTCATATAAAATACCAAAATTCTAATTTTACGTGAATCTAAAAAAATCTAAATATTATCTAGGCTCCCCAAAGTTAAAAGAAAATGGCTCTGAAAATAGTCTGTTAGAGAAAATATACAATGCCTAATTCTACTTTGTTTTGGAGTATATACACCAACTAAGTGTGCTCTCACATGTAAAATACCGAAATTCCAATATTATACGAATCGAAAAAACCTAAATACTATCTATGCACCCCAATGTTAAAAACAAAATTGCTCTGAATATAATCTGTCAGAAAAAATATACAATGCTTTAATCTACTCTGTTTTAGAGTATATACACCAACTCAGTATGCTCTCTCATGTAAAATACAGAAATTCTAACCTTACGTGAATCGAAAAAAATCTAAATGTTATTTAGGCACCCCAATGTTAAAAACAAAACTGTTCTGAATATAATCTGTCAGATAACATATACAATGCCCTATTCTTCTCTGTCTTGGAGGATGTACACCAACTCCGTATGCTCTCTCATGTAAAATACACAAATTCTATATTTTCGTGAATCGAAAAAATCTAAATATTATCTAGGCACGCCAATGTTAAAAGCAATATTGCTCTAAATATAATCTGTAAAAAAAATATACAATGCCCTTTTCTACTATGTTTTAGAGTATATACACCAACTCAATATGCTCTCTCCTGTAGAATACTGAAATTCTAATTTTACGATAATCGACAAAAATCTAAATATTATCTACGCACGCCAGTGTTAATAACAAAACTGCTCTGAATATAATCTGTCAGAAAAAATATACAATGCCTTATTCTACTATTTTTTGTAGTATATACACCAACTCAGTGTGGTCTCTCATGTAAAATACCGAAATTCTTAATTTACATGAATCGACAAATATCTAAATATTATCTAGGAACCCCAATGTTAAAAGCAAAATTGCTCTGAATATAATATGTCACAAAAAATATACAACGCCTTTTTCTACTCTGTTTTGTAATATATACACCAACTCAATACGCTCTCTCATGTAAAATACAGAAATTCTAATTTTACCCAAATCGAAAAAATCTAAATATTATCTAGGCACCCCAATGTTAAAAACAAAATTGCTCTGAATATAATCTGTCAAAAAAATATACAATACCCTATTCTACTCTGTTTTAGAGTATATACACCAACTTAGTTTGCTCTCTCATATAAAACACAGAAATTATAATTTTACCTGAATGGAAAAAAATCTAAATATTATCTATGCAACCCTATGTTAAAAACAAAATTGCTCTGAATATAATCTATCAGGGAAGATATACAATGCCCTATTCTACTCTGTTTTGGAGTATATACACCAACTCAGTATGCTCTCTCATGTAAAATACCGAAATTCTAATTTTATGTGAATGTAAAAAAAATCTAAATATTATCTAGGCTGACCAAAGTTAAAAGAGAATGGCTCTGAAAATAGTCTGTTATAGAATATATACAATGCCTTATTCAACTTTGTTTTGGAGTATATACACAAACGAAGTATGCTCTCTCATGTAAAATAACGAAATTCCAATTTTACCATAATGGAAAATATCTAAATATTATCTAGGTACCCCAATATTAAAAACAACATTGCTCTGAATATAATCTGTCAGAAAACATATAACATGCCCTATTCTACTCTGTTTTGGAGTATGTACACCAACTCAGTATGCTCTCTCATGTAAAATAAAGAAATTCTAATTTTACGTGAATCAAAAAAAATTTAACATTATCTAGGCACCCCAATGTTAAAAACAAAATTGTTCTGAATATAATATTTCAGTAAAAATATACAATGCCCTATTCTACACTTTTTTTTAGTATATATAGCAACTCCATATGCTCTCTCATGTAAAATACAGAAATTCTATATTTACGTGAATCGACAAAACTCTAAATATTATCTAGGCACCCCAATGTTAAAAGCAAAATTTCTCTGAATTTAATCTGTAAGAAAAAATATACAATGCCCTTTTCTAGTATGTTTTGGAGTATATACACCAACTCAATATGCTCTCTCATGTAAAATACCGAAATTCTAATTTTACATGAATCGAAAAAAATCTAAATATTATCTAGGCAAACCACTGTTTAAAACAAAATTGCTCTGAATATAATCTGTCAGAAAAAATATACAATGCCCTATTCTACTCTGTTTTGCAGTATATACACCAACTCCATATTCTCTCTCACGTAAAATACAGAAATTCTATATTTAAGCCAATCGAAAAAAATCTATATATTATATAGGCACCTTAATGTTAAAAGCAAAATTTCTCTGAATAAAATCTGTCAGAAAAAATATACAATGCCCTTTTCTACTCTGTTTTGGAGTATATACACCAACTCAATATGCTCTCTCATGTAAAATACAGAAATTCTAATTTTACCCAAATCAAAAAAATCTAAATATTATCTAGGCACCCAAATGTTAAAAACAAAATTGCTCTGATTATGAACTGTCAGAGAAAATATACAATGCCCTATTCTACTCTTTTTTGGAGTATATAAACCAAATAAGTATTCTCTCTAAGGTAAAATACCGAAATTCTAATTTTACGTGAATCGAAAATAATCTAAATATTATCTAGGCACCCCAATGTTAAAAGCAAAATTGCTCTGAATATAATCTGTCAGAAAAAATAAACAATTCTCTATTCTTCACTGTTTTGGAGTATATACACCAACTCAGTATGCTCTCTCATGTAAAATACTGAAATTCTATATTTTAAGTGAATCAAAAAAAAATCTAAATATTATCTAGGCACGCCAATGTTAAAAGCAAAATTTCTCTGAATATAATCTGTCCGAAAAAATATACAATGCCTTTTTCTACTCTGTTTTGTAGTAAATACACCAACTCAATATGCTCTCTCATTTAAAATACAGAAATTCTAATTTTACCTGAATCGAAAAAATCTAAATATTATCTAGGCACACCACTTTTAGAAACAAAATTTCTCTGAATATAATCTGTCAAAAAAAATATACAATGCCCTATTCTACTCTATTTTAGAGTATACACACCAACTCAGTATGCTCTCTCATGTAAAATACAGAAATTCTAATTTTACGTGAATCGAAAAAAATCTAAATATTATATAAGCACCCTAATGTTAAAAACAAAATTTCTCTGAATTTAATCTGTCAGAAAAAATATACAATGCCCTATTCTACTTTGTTTTAAAGTATATACACCAACTTAGAATGTTCTCTCATGTAAAAAAAAAAAATTCTAATTTTACGTGAATCGAAAAAAATCTAAATATTATCTAGTCAACCCAATGTTAAAAACAAAATTGCTCTGAATGTAATCTGTCAGAAAAAATATACAATGCCCTATTCTACTTTGTTTTGGAGTATATACACCATCTCAGTATCCTCTTTCATGTAAAATACCGAAATTCTAATTTTACGTGAATCGAAAAAAATCTAAATATTATCTAGGCACGCGAATGTTAAAAGCAAAATTTCCCTGATTATAATCTGTCCGAAAAAATATACAATGCCCTATTCTACTCTGTTTTGGAGTATATACACCAACTTAGTATGCTCTCTCATGTAAAATACCGAAATTCTAATTTTACGAGAAGTTAAAAAAAATCTAAATATTATCGAGGCGCCCCAATGTTAAAAGAAAAAGGCTCTGAAAACAGTCTGTTAGAAAATATATACAATGTTTTATTCTACTCTGTTTTGGAATATATACACCAACTAAGTGTGCTCTCTCATGTAAAATACCGAAATTCAAATTTTACCCGAATCAAAAAAATCTAAATATTATCTAGGTACCCCAATGTTAAAAACAAAATTGCTCGGAATATAATCTGTCAGAAGAAATATAACATGCCCTATTCTACTCTGTTTTGGAATATATACACCATCTCCATATGCTCTCTCATGTAAAATAAAAAAATTCTATATTTAAGCGAATCGAAAAAAATCTAAATATTATCTAGGCACCTCAATGTTAAAAGGAAATTGCTCTGAATAGAATCTGTCAGAAAAAATATACAATGCCCTATTCTACTCTGTTTTGTAGTATATACACCAAGTCAGTGTGCTCTCGAATGTAAAATACAGAAATTCTAATTTTACCCAAATCGAAAACATCTAAATATTATATAGGCACGCCAAAGTAAAAAAAAAATTGCTCTGAATATAATCTGTCATTTAAAAAAATATACAATGCCCTGTTCTACTCTCTTTTGGAGTATATACACCAACTCAGTATGCTTTCTCATGTAAAATACCCAAATTCGAACTTTACGTGAATCGACAAAAATCTAAATATTATCTAGGAAGCCCAATGTTAAAAGAAAAGTTGCTCTTAATATAATCTGTCATATAATATATACAATGACCTGTTGTACTCTGTTTTGGAGTATATAACCCAACTCAATATGCTCTCTCATGTAAAAAACCTAAATTATAATTTTACGTGAATCTAAAAAATCTATATAATATCTAGGTGCCCCAAAGATAAAAGAAAATGGCTCTGAATATAGTCTGTTAGAAAAAATATACAATGTCTTATTCTATTCTGTTGTGGAGTATATACACCAACTCAGTATGCTCTCTCTTGTAAAATACCGGAATTCTAATTTACGTGAATCAGAAAAAACCTAAAAATTATCTGAGAACCCCAATGTTAAAAGCAATGTTGCTCTGAATATAATCTGTCAGATAAAATATACAATGCCCTATTCTACTCTATTTTGCGATATATACAGCAAATCCATATGCTGTCTCATGTAAAATACAGAAAATCTATATTTAAGCGAATCGAATGAAATCTAAACATTATCTAGGCACCCTACTGTTGAAAGTAAAATTGCTCTGAATATAATCTGTCAGAAAAAATATACAATGCCATTTTCTACTCTGTTTTGTAGTATATACACCAATTCAATATGCTCTCTCATGTATAATAAAGAAACTCTAATTTCACCCGAATCGAAAATATCTAAATATTATCTAGGCACCCCAATGTTAAAAACAAATCTGCTCTGAAGATTATCTGTCATAAAAATTATACAATGACCTATTCTACTCTGTTTAGGGGTATATACACCAACTCCATATGCTCTCTCATATAAAATACAGAAATTCTATATTTAAACGAATCAAAAATTATCTAAATATTATCTAGGCACCCCAACGTTAAAAGCAAAATTTCTCTGAATATAATCTGTCAGAAAAAATATACAATGCCCTTTTTAAATCTGTTTTGTAGTATATACACCAACTCAATATGCTCTCTCATGTAGAATACTGAAATACTAATTTTATGCGAATCGAAAAAAATCTAAATAATATCTAGGTGCCCCAAAGTTAAAAGGAAATGGCTGTGAATATAGTATCTTAGAAAAAATATACAATGCCTTATTCTACCCTGTTTTGGAGTATATACACCAACTCAGTATGCTCTCTCATGTAAAATACCAAAATTCTAATTATACGTGAATAGAAAAAAATCTAAATATTATCTAGGCTCCCCAGTGTTAAAAGCAAAATTGCTCTGAATATAATCTGTCAGAAAAAATGTACAATGCCCTTTTCAATTCTGTTTTGGAGTATATACACCAACTCAATATTCTCTCTCATGTAAAATACCGAAATTATACTGTTATGCGAATCGAAAAAATCTAAATAAAATCTAGGTGCCCAACGTTAAAAGAAAATGGCTCTGAATATTGTCTGTTGGAAAAAATATACAATGCCTTATTCTGTTCTGTTTTGGAGTATATGCAACAATTCTGTTAGCTCTCTCATGTAAAATACCATAATTCTAATTTTACCCGAATCGAAAAAATATAAATATTATCTAGGAAGCCCAATGTTAAAAACAACGTTGCTCTGAATATAATCCGTCAGAAAAAATATACAATGCCCTATTCTACTTTGTTTTGGAGTATATTCATTAACTCGGTGTGCTCTCTCATGTAAAATACCGAAATTCTAATCTTACGTATATCGAAAAAAATCTAAATACTATCTAGGCATTCCAATGTTATTAACAAAAGTGCTCTAAGTATAGTCTGTCAGATAAAATATACACAGCCCCTTTCTACTCTGTTTTGTAGCATATACACACACTCAATATGCTCCCTCCTGTAAAATACCGAAATTCTAATTTGACGCGAATTGAAAAAAATGTAAATAATATCTAGGTGCCCCAAAGTTAAAAGAAAATGGCTCTGAATATACTCTGTTACAAAAAATATACAATGCCTTATTCTACTTTGTTTTGGAGTATATACATCATCTCATTATGCTCTCTCATGTAAAATACTGATATTCTAATCTTATGTGAATCAAGAAAAATCTAAATATTATCTAGGCACCCCAATGTTAAAAGCAAAATTGCTCTGAATATAATCTGTCAGATAAAATATACAATGCCCTTTTCTACTCTGTTTTCGGGTATATACACCAACTCAATATGCTCTCTCATATAAAATACCGAAATTCTAATTTTACGCGAATCGAAAAAAATCTAAATATTATGTAGTCGCTTCAAAGTTAAAAGAAAATGGCTCTGAATATAGTCTGTTAGATAAAATATACAATGCCTTATTCTACTCTGTTTTGGAGTATATACACAAACTAAGAATGCTCTCTCATGTAAAATACCGAAATTCTAATTTTACCCGAATCAAAAAAATCAAAATATTATCGAGGCACCACAATAATAAAAACAAAATTGCTCTGAATATAATGTGTCATAAAAAATATACAATGCCCTATTCTACTCTTTTTTGGAGTATATACACCATGTCATTATGCTCTCTCAGGTAAAATACCGAAATTCTAATTTTACGTGAATCGAAAATATCTAAATATTCTCCAGGCACCCCAGTGTTAAAAACAAAATTGCTCTGAATATAATCTGTCAGAAAAAATATACAATGCCCTATTCTACACTGTCTTGGAATATATAATCCAACTCCATATTCTCTCTCATGTAAAATACAGAAATTTTATAATTAAGAGAATCGAAAGAAATCTTTATATTATCTAGGCACCCCAATATTAAAAGCAAAATTTATCTGAATATAATCTGTCAAGAAAAATATACAATGCCCTTTTCTACTCGGTTTTGTAGTATATACAACAACTCAATATGCTCTCTCATGTAAAATACCGAAATTCTAAATTTACGTGAATCAAAAAATATCTAAATATTATCTAGGCACCCCAATGGAAAAAGCAAAATTACTCAAAAATTAATCTGTCAGAAAAAATATACAATGCCCTTTGCTACTCTGTTTTGGAGTATATACACAAACTAAATATGCTCTCTCATGTAAAATACCGAAATTCTAATATTACGTGAATCGAAAAAAATCTTAATAATATCTAGGCTCCCCAAAGTTAAAAGAAAATGGCTGTGAATATAGTCTGTTAGAGAAAATATACAATACCTTATTCTACTCTGTTTTGGAGTATATAAACCAACTATGTATGCTCTCTCATGTAAAATACAGAAATTCTAATTTCACCCGAATCGATAAAATCTAAACATTATCTACGCACCCCAATGTTAAAAACAAAATTTCTCTGAATACAGTCTGTCAGAAAAAAATATAAAACGCCCTATTCTACTCTGTTTTCTAGTGTATACAGCAACTCCATATGCTCTCTCATGTAAAATACAAAAATTCTATATTTAAGCAAATCGAAAAAAATCTAAATATTATCTACGAACCCCAATGTTATAAACAAAACTGCTCTGAATATTATCTGTCAGAAAAAATATACAATGTCCTATTCTACTCTGTTTTCGAGTATATACACCAACTCCATATTCTCTCTCATCTAAATAACCGAAATTTTAATTTTACATGAATCGAATAAAAACTAAATATTATCCAGGCACCCAAATGTTAAAAACAAAATTTCTCTGAATATAATCTTTCAGATAAAATATACAATGCCCTATTCTACTCTGTTTTGGAGTATATAAACCAACTCAGTATGCTCTCTCATGTAAAATAACAAAATTCTAATTTTACGTGAATCGAAAATAATATAAATACTATCTATGCACCCCCATGTTAAAAACAACATTGCTCTGAATATAGTCTGTCAGAATAATATACAATGCCCTATTCTACTCTGTTTTGGAGTATATACCTCAACTCAATATGCTCTCTCATGTAAAATACAGAAATTCTATATTTAAGCGAATCGAAAAAAAACTAAATATTTTCTAGGCAACCCAATGTTAAAACCAAAATTCCTCTGATTATGATCTGTCAGAAAAAATATACCATGCCCTTTTCTACTTTGTTTTGGCGTGTATACACCAACTCAATATGCTCTCACCTGTAAAATACTGAAATTATAAATTGACCCTTATCGAATAAAATCTAAATATTATTTAGGCAGGCCAATGTTAAAAGCAAAATTTCTCTGAGTATGATATGTCATAAAATATATACAATGCCCTATTCTACTCTTTTTTGGAGTATATACACCAACTTAATATGCTCTCCCATGTAAAATACCTAAATTCTAATTTAACGCGAATCGAAAAAAATATAAATATAATCTAGGTAACCCAATGTTAAAAGCAAAATTGGACTGCATGTAATATGTCAAAAGAAATATATAATGCCTTTTTCTACTCTGTTTCAGAGTATATACACCAACTAAATATGATCTCCCAGGTAAGTATCAGAAATTCTAGTTTTACACGAACCGATAAAATTCTAAGTATTATCTAGACATTCCAATGTTATAACCAAAACTGCTCTGAATATAGAAAATATACAATGCCCTTTTCTATGCTGTTTTGGAGTATATAATTCAAGTCAATATGCTCACTCACGTAAAATAATGAAATTCTAATTTTATGCGAATCGAAAAAAAACTAAATATCATCTAGGCACCCCAATGTTAAAATCAAAATTGCTATAAATATAATCTGTCATAAAAAATATACAATGCCCTTTTCTACTCTGTTTTGGAGTATATACACCAACTCAATATGCCCTCTCATGTAAAATACAGAAATTCCAAAATTACGCGTATCAAAAAAAATCTAAATAATATCTAGGCACACCAAAGTTAAAAGAAAATGACCCTGAATAACGTCTGTTAGAAAATATATACAATGCCTTATTCTACTCTGTTTTGGAGTATATACACCAACTCAGTATGCTCTCTCATGTAAAATACTGAAATTCTAATTCTACGTGAATCGAAAAAAATCTAAATGTTATCTAGGCACCCCAATGTTAAAAACAAAATTGTTCTGAATATAGTCTGTCAGAAAAAATATACGATGCCCTATTCTACTCTGTTTTGGAGAATATACACCAACTCCATATGCTCTCTCATCTAAAATACAGAAATTCTATATTTAAGTGAATCAAAAAAATCTAAATATTATCTAGGCACCCAAATGTTAAAAGTAAAATTGCTCTGAATATAATCTGTCCGAAAAAAAATACAATGCCCTTTTCTACCCTGTTTTGTAGTATATAAACCATCTCAATATGCTCTCAGTAAAATAGAGAAATTCTAATTTTACCCATATCAAATTAATCTAAATATTATCTAGGCACCCAGTGTTAAAAACAAATTTGCTCTGAATATAATCTGTCAGAAAAAATATACAATGCCCTATTCTACTCTGTTTTGGAGTATATACACCAACTCAGTGTGCTGTCTTATGTAAAATACCGAAATTGTAATTTTACGTGAATCGAAAACAAATTGAAATATTATCTAGGGAAGATATACAATGCCCTATTCTACTCTGTTTTGGAGTATATACACCAACACAGAATGCTCTCTCATGTAAAATACCGAAATTCTAGATTTACGTGAATCGAAAAGAATCTAAATATTATCTAGGCACCCCAATGTTAAAAGTAAAATTGCTCTGAATATAATGTGTCAGAAAAAATATACAATGCCTTTTCTACTCTGTTTTGGAGTATATACACCAGCTCAATATGCTCTCTCATGTAAAATAGCGAAATTCTAATTTTACGTGAATCGAAAACAATCTAAATAATATCTAAATGCCCCAAAGTTAAAAGAAAATGGCTCTGAATATAGTCTGTCATAAAAAATATACAATGCCTTATTCTACTCTGTTTTGGAGTATATACACCAACTCAGTATGCTCTCTCATGTAAACTAAAAAAATTCAAAATTTACGTGAATCAAAAAAAATCTAAATATTATCTAGGCACTCCAATGTTAAAAGGAAAAAAGCTCTGAATATAATCTGTCAGAAAAAATATACGATGTTCTTTTCTACTCTGTTTTGGAGTATATACACCAACTCAATATGCTGTCTTATATAAAATACCGAAATTCTTATTTTACGCGAATCACAAATATCTAAATAATATCTAGGAGCCCCAAAGTTAAAGAAAAATGGCTCTGAATATAGTCTGTTAAAGAAAATATACAATGCCTTATTCTAATCTGTTTTGGAATATATACACCAACTCAATATGCTCCCTCATGTAAAGTACCGAAATTTCAACTTTATGCGAATGGAAAAAATCTAAATAATATCTAGGCATCCCAAAGTTAAAACAAAATAGCTCTAAATATAGTGTGTTAGAAAAAATATACAATGCCTTATTCTACTCTGTTTTGAAGTATATACACCAACTCAGTAAGCTCTCTCATTTAAAATACCGAAATTCTAATTTTACGTGAATCGAAAAAAATCTAACTATTATCTAGGCACCCCCATGTTAAAAACAACATTTCTCTGAATATAATCTGTCAAAAGACATATACAATGCCCTATTCTACTCTGTTTTGCTGTATATACACATATTCCATATTCTCTTTCACGTAAAATACAGAAATTCTAAATTTAAGCGAATCGAAAAAAAATCTATATATTATATAGGCACCTTAATGTTTAAAGCAAAATTTCTCTGAATAAAATCTGTCAGAAAAAATATACAGTGCCGTATTCTACTCTGTTTTGGAGTATATACACCAACACAATACGCTCTCTCATGTAAAATACAGAAATTCTAATTTTACCCAAATCAAAAAAATCTAAATATTATCTAGGCACCCCAATGTTAAAAACAAAATTGCTATGAATATAATCTCTCAGAAAAAATTCACAATGCCTTTTTCTACTCTGTTTTAGAGTATATACAACAAATCATTATGGTCTCATGTAAAATCCCGATATTCTAATTTTATGCAAATCGATGAAGATCTAAATAATATCTAGGCACCCCAAAGTTAAAAGAAAATGGCTCTGAATATAGTCTGTTAGAAAAATATACAATGCCTTTTTCTACTTTGTTTTGGAGTATATACACCAACTCAGTATGCTCTCTCATGTAAAATACCGAAATTCTAATTTTACGTGAATCGAAACAAATCTAAATGTCATCTAGGCACCCCAATGTTAAAAGCAAAATTGCTCTGAATATAATCTGTCAGAAGAAATATACAATGCCCTTTTCTACTTTGTTTTGGAGTATAAACACCAACTAAATATGCTCTCTCATGTAAAACACCGAAATTCTAATTTTACAAGAATCGAAAAAAAACAAAATAATATCAATGCGCCCCAAAGTTAAAAGAAAATAACTATGAATACAGTCTGTTCGAATAAATATACAATGCCTTATTCTACTTTGTTTTTGAGTATATACAAAAAGTCAATATGCTCCCTCATGTAAAATATTGAAATTCTAATTTTACGTGAATGGAAATAAATCTAAATATTACCTAGGCACCCCAATGTGAAAAACAAAATTGCTCTAAATATAATCTGTCATAATAAATACACAATGCCTTTTTCTACAATGTTTTGGAATATATAAACCAACTCAATATGCTCTCTCATGTAAAATACCAAAATTCTAATTTTACGCTATTCGAAAAAAATCTAAATAATATCTAGGCGCCCCAAAGTTAATAGAAAATGGCTCTGAATATAGTCAGTTAGAAAAAATATACAATGCCTTATTCTACTCTGTTTTGGAGTATATACACAGACTCAGTATGCTCTCTCATGTAAAATTCAGAAATTCTAATTTTACGAGAAATGAAAAAATCTAAATATAATCTAGGCACCCCAATTTTAAAAATAAAATAGTTCTGAATATAATCTGTCCGAAAAAATATACAATGCCCTATTCTACTCTGTGTTGGAGGATATACACCAACTCCATATGCTCACTCATGTAAAATACAGAAATTCTACATTTATGTGAATCGAAAAAAATCTAAATATTATCTAGGCACCCAATGATAAAAACAAAATGGCTCTGAATATAATATGTAGGAAAAACTATACAATGACCTAT